>NC_090061.1:9533358-9618292 GCF_038355195.1 Osmerus mordax
TTTGTTCCTTGTAAACTTGCAAAACTGAGATGGTGTCCCACTCATGTCACTCAAGTCATGTTCTTAGGTACTTGTGATATTACAATATTGTAAAGGGAATAAGAAGGGGTTTTAGAACTGAATCAATTTCAATAAGGTTTGACCTTAGAATCTTGCAGTTTCAGAATGATTTGTGAATTATAATACCAGAGTTAATAAACACAAATACTTTACCGTAACCAATAAGGTGTGCAATCAATATGTTATGTTAGAAGTTCAAGAAAGTCATTTGGCAGAATATAATTTCTTATTGCTGCACCTTGCCTAGTTATTATTCCAGATTTTGCACTTTGCAAAACAGCAAGAATGGATTCAGGGAGAGAATACACATTTTGGATCTACACTTTACACATTTACAGTACATTTAACATTGTTTGCTGCAACGCTGCTCTCATACTTGAGGGGAATGTGTGAACCTCTTCCTCACAAGATGGAAAGAGAACAATTAACCTGGTGCACTTCTCTTTTCTGACATGACACTAAAAGAACCACTTAACATTTGCAGCAGGCTGTGATTCAGCCACATGAGATCAGTATTAATTTACATACTGAATGGGAACTCAGGCAACAGTTTCTGCCGGAGCCCCAATTACACAGTCCGACCTGAAGTTTGCTCTAGAGCACCATGGGACATTTCAGATTATCTCCTTCCTGCCTCCAGCCACGAATCACTTGTGTTCTCCTGTGTGGATGTTCTTGTTCTAAACATGTTTGAGTTATTTTCCAGATATTTAACATTCAATTTTTGACTTCCAGTTCCAATCAATCTTTTGAAGTCAACTTATTTTTTTTATCTGAATCATCAAGCAATATTGCAGAAGAAAGGGTGCTCCTCCAGGTCAGGAAATATTTTTGTTGAATGAAAGGTTGGTTTAAGAGATTCCTTGGGTTGATTGAAAGTCTGAACCACTTTGCTTAATGTTTCATTTTCTAGTAAATCAACATCCTTAAGAAGCTCACATTTTGTAGAGAACTATGCAAAGTTGTATATAAATGGTGGAGAAACAACAAGGTATGAGGCTGGACGAGCAAGTTGAAAGTGGCAGAGCCAGAGGGCTGCAAGGAAGAGAGTGTGTGGGCAGGATGTGGTCGCTAAAGCTGAAGAGTCAACTCTCCCTGCTATTGTTGAGGAGGCTTGCTGCCTTGGAGGGGGGAAACACACCATGAAATCCTCTCTGAGGATTATTAGGGAGCTTCTGCTGGAGATGCTATGTTCTGAGGGCCAAACAAACTCTGGGATATTTCTCCCATCTTGTGATGAAATAGCACTCTGCTAGAAGCACTGACAGTCATGGGAGAACAGCACTGAGTAAAGCCTAAAGGTCTGTTTAACAACATGGTTTGTTTTCACCACTCCTTCACAGGTGCATGTGACCATTTAATTAAAACGAATTAGAGTTTATAGGTCAGGCCTGGCAAATACAGCACTCAATTATAACTCTACAATTACAATCCTGCAATTGCCACTATTCTACAGAGTTTGAGTCATTCGAGTTTATGCCAAACTGTGTGTGGGCTGCACTTTGATTTTTCTTGTTCTTTTCTAGGTCATTGAATAGCTCAAGGCTAGACACATTATGATTTTTCAACGTGTTGACTCGATAATGCATCTATGTATGTGTGTAAGTCATAGTACAGTAAGCAGGTAGAAAAACACCTACCTGAACAACCGGAGTTGCGCAAACAAACCAAGATTTTAAATGATAATACGTATAGGAATTTAGATACGTGGTGTCAATATGCACCGGTTCTCTGTCCAACCATAGCAGGAATTGTATCAGTCTTGCAAGTTGTATAGCCGACTGTACTCACATAAAAGGTAAGTTTATCCCACTTACCTATTAAATAATCCCACGAGCGAGGGTACTAATAACAGCGGCATGCAGTGGGTTTCACAAAGGTGGAAAGTAGTTACCTGAGACTGGGGTTTCCGGTGCCCATTTCGACCCTGGATGAAGAGACTGAAAGGATGCGCGAACTTCATGGCAGCTTGGCACAGCTACCTGTCCTCCGGGCACGGGGGAAAGCAGATACAGGAGGCAAGGGAAGAGCGCACCAGATAGCGAAACGCCAACCATGGCACTACACCGCCAACACTTAATCAAACAAGAATGATAATAAAAAATAAAAGAAATTGAACAGTGCGCGCAATGTATGAATGTCAAGTCACAGATGTTCCTCCCCAGCAGAAGTGCAGGTAAGTAGCGCAGCAGCTCCAAGCTTCATAGTGGTAAGCCTCTCTCTTCTCACGGTCAGGGCAAGGTGGAGAAGAAGCGCTGTCCTTCTCCACAAGTCCTGTAAGACGGTCTAGTGTACCAGACCAGTCGTATTAAAGTTCTGTTTAAAACTGATGGAAAAATCTAGATTTGTTTCCTTACTCAAGTAACAAAGTAGGACATCATTCACATAAACTTAAAAAGCTTCCTCACTAGTCTGTGAGTGCCGACATCGTCCAATAGACGCATGGGCTGTGAATTAACATGCGCGTTATCGCTTAGTAGTGCGCGCGCCACAACAGACTAAACCCACTGATTTATGCCTTTTCATTGCATGCGTGAAAGCGAACACAAGCGCAGGCACTGTACATGATAATTCATTAAATGTTAAAACCCCAAGTGAACCATACACAAGTAAGTACACGGTACAGCCATAATAGGGTAACATAGCACAAGGAGAAACCTTTCCACATCTGCCATCACAATTTGTGTTACTTGTTTCATTGTTGTCAATCAGTTTGTTATGTGCCATAACTCTCTGTTGAGCTGCTCAACAGCTGATGGGGAAAGCTTGCTGCCCCCTGACAATCCCATACTCTTGATCTTGCCTCCTTCCTGCTCCCATCCTTTTACCATTGTTATTAAATCAGTTAAAAAATATGTTGGTGAATAACAGCAATTCTGCCTCTAGGATCCTCAGTCCTTTACTACTAACCCTGATTGTAAGGTATAGTGTTATACCTTGTGTTCTTTGGGTTAAGCCCTTAAGAAGTGCATATTCTGCCATCTAGAGTTCAGTTATTGTAACAGTCCCCTGAAGTCTTCATATTTGCTAGAGGAAAGATCACACAAAAATCTCCTTTTATTGAAATAGTTGTATGACAGGGGAGTTGAGTATTGCTTTGAAACTAACTTAAATGGAATACAGCAAACCTTTTTGATGCATGATTCAAACGGTTATTAAAAGGAGCCAAATCTCATGTGAAATCAATTAAAAAAGGTTTAATGTAGTCATGTATTCTCGCACATATTTTTCTGTTCAAATCCAAACTCCAATTGAGTTGTAGAAGCACTCAAGACTAACAACATGTTTATAATAAATGTAAAGTTGTTTGACAATCAATAATACTTAATATTTAATAATAATTTCCCAGATCAAGTCAACTAAAAGCCAGCAGAGTAGCAATTAGATGATAGGGTTCCAGTTAAGTGAGACTGACAGTTCAAGCCCTAGGTGCTCAAGAAATATACACATACCTCTGAAGGAAAGATCTTTGATATAGACTTAAGGATTTTATGATTATGCTTTTTGAATCATTAGGCTAAATATATTTTGAGTATCCTTAGATACAATTTTGCTATCTCTTTTTGATCCTGCAACTTAAGTATAACATTTCAATCCTGAAAGTGGGTTCAACCCAATCAATCAAGTTTGCATACCATCCTTTGGAAGGGCGGATCTGGCGGATTACAGATGGATACCGTGCAATTTCTTTTTTTATTTATCTCGGCAATCATTAAAATTGCAATGTCATCCACCCGAAAACAGCAAGACAAAATTCTCATTGTGCCAACTTGTCCACTAATACACACAAACCAATCTAACAATTACTGACACTAGGAATGTATCTTTTCCTAAATGGTTCACTTTATTGTGTCTGCACAGTTGTCACCAAAAACATAAAACATAAAAATAAGAAGTATTGTGATTCATATTCCCTTTATCACATCTAAGTCAGATGACCCTCTGAGCCACAGAGAGTTTTGCATGGATTTGCACAACACATATTTGGAGAGGCTGACAGCAACCCTGCAAAACTCCCTGTGAACCCCATGAAGTGTAACGGACTTGTCTTTCAAGACAGTTCAAATAGACTCACAAGAGAGAGTGACTGGAAATACTAGAAGTGCACACAATGTAGGTGATGAATGGGTACTACCTGCACTGTGAGCACTTTAGAACTGCCAACACAGAGATTGTTTTTCAAAAGAGAACACATTAAATATATTGTTATCCAAGAACTATGAAAGTGAAATAAGATTTTACAACATGATACAATCAAAGAATAATTTGTACATTTGACCAAATGTCCAGATGCATGTCTATACATCACCAAATGTCCAGATAGTACAAGTTCTCCAGCCAGAAGGAGCAACTAGGGCAGTAGATTGTAGTCTACTTCACTAACTACACTAGATGCACCTTAGCTGGAGAATTATAGGTGGAGAGATTTGGGTTCACCATTCAAATCCATGGAGGAACCAGAGTATAATTATTACCTAGAAAACATATAAGAAAGAAAACATTAGGTTTTGAAAACATACACTATAAATGTCAAGCTAAGGAGCTCAACTATATAAACTTGATTTTACTTAAATCTTAGGTGAACACGATAAAAAAAATCTGAGAAAAATAATAGAAAATAATATAACATAATAGGTGTAGTAGCCTAGGCCTAGCTATCGGGTATTTAGTGATTTATGGTCGCCACAAACCCTTTGGTTGGCTACAAACAATGGCTGTAAAATGTTGGCTATCCGCTGTAGTTTTGGAACCACGGAAATTGCGCATAGAACAAAAAGTGGGTTTTAAATGATTGGTATGAAGATAGTTGTATAATTTCAAATGGGTATATACAACTTTCCATTAATTTTATATGAGTTTGCTATACTTGTGAAAT
This sequence comes from Osmerus mordax, assembly GCF_038355195.1. NCBI lineage: Eukaryota > Metazoa > Chordata > Actinopteri > Osmeriformes > Osmeridae > Osmerus > Osmerus mordax. The sequence continues at coordinate 9,538,295 of NC_090061.1, forward strand.
ATTTACCACTGAGCTAAGCTATGTGGCCAAACAAAGCGTGACCATAGGCTAATGTCCAACAGTGGTTATTCACTTATTTTTTCAATAGTTATTATAAATCAACTTGCAACCCAAAAGGCATCCCGCTTAAGACATGCAAGTTATGAAGTAGTTAAAGATACATATTTCGCTGTTACCTTTATGTTGTTTTGAAACTTAACTGGCAGCAGAACTTTACGAAAGAAGCGCGAATCTACCGTCATGTGATGAGTCTTTCCATTCTACAACATAAAAAGGACCTCGAATAATGGTATGGGAACTGCATCCGCTATTAGGCTACCCATAATTGCGCAATTAATGTCAAATTCCTTTATTCCTTAATTGGAGTTCAATTGAAGGTTAGACCTCAACTTATTTTTCTGTAAGTCAGGTTATGCGCCAAGTTGAATCTTTGGTTATGTTTCAGATGATAAATGCCCATTTATCTATATTGAACATGTGGCCTTCATGTCTCATTTTGAATGACTTCAAAAAAGAATCCTTTGAAAATAGTTAACAGATTATTAAAAGAGGTTTGCTGGAGTAGCTTATTCAAAAAAACATTTTAACTACGTGTAGCCTTCATGAAATAATAGAATACATCAATGCTGCCTTAATAACCCATAAATTGCCTAGCCTAATAGCCAACTTGATCCGCTTAAAATAGTCTACAATGTTCAGGCTTTAAATCGTGCAAAAAATGTCCTTCAAACAAAGGAATATTTCAGTTGAAAGTATAGGCTCTAAAAGACAAGACAACCTACCTCATTTAGCAGCCTTCGAACAGTGTGGGGGACACAGGGACAAACTATGCACAACTTCAACGTGTGGTCTCAAAAGTGTAATGTAGCCTACCTTAACACGCAGATGTTGTATGTTCAGCCGTTCTCGCTTTTCTAATGTCACAACAAAAAGCTTTTTCATGCATGAAATTGTATGAGCATCTTTTTTGTTATTTTTCCCTCTGCGTGGGGGTGGGGTAGTGTGGAGACGACGCAATCTTGTAGCATAGGCTGTCTTCCCTTAACTTTATATGAACAGAAGTTTCTTTGGATTCCTCTTTAACGATCTCTAAAACGTTATCTGTAGGCTAACTATAGCGTTAGGCCTACCTCAAACCTAGCCTATAAAATAATGTAGCCTATTGTTCCATTGTCCATCCGCTCTGCCCTATATTAAATCCTGTGGCCAAGAGACCCAGAAGGCTTGTGACCTGTAACCTTTGCAAACCCTACCCCCACATCTCCACCAAACCGGTCTAAATAATTATCAGCGGCTCAACACACCTCCCTCAATGAATCTTCCTGTGTTGTTCGTGCAAAGTTTTGCTTCGAGAGGACGGTTGGAACCCCAACATTACTTTAAGTAAATGTTAAATAGTCACACCAGCTACACCAGACTACCATCCGTTTCCCTGGCCTGGGTGAACTTTGACCCATTTTTGCAGACATATTTTACATTGACATAATGTATAAGGCACGTGAGCAGTTCTGGAATATTAGGCTATGCAACAACGATGCTTCCAATTTGTGTGACAATGTCAACCTCTAAATAAAGTATAGCCTACAAGTTACTGGAGGCCTCTGTTCGATTTGTATTTCACGGACATCAGTAGCTTATGTTTGAGGTTAGCTATTGCGATTTGATTTAGTTTCTTTTTCTTTTTCACATAGCCTACCTATTGTTTAATTTGTCCTAATAGAACTTGTTAAAAAAATACTTCATGGTAGACATAGGCCTATTATTATTATTTTATTCAATAAGATCTAGCCTAGGTCTAGATAAGCATACTTCACTAAAACACTTTTGGATGCTGTGCAATTTAACTGTCCCCTCCCAGTCTCTATAGTTGACAAACTTTTACAACGCATCACACACAGGAGCGACACGTTTATTTTACTGCGTAATTTATCGAGTAGAATCCGAACTCGTTACGAATGTGTGGCTTTCAGGCACTGCGAATCTGAATTGACGAGGAAGAAAGGGGCCAACCTCCCGCGTTGCAGTTACTTCCTGAAACATGAGCCTACACTAGATTTGGCTTCCTAGTAACAACGATCGCAACTGAAGCTAGCTGGCTAACGCTAAATGCATCAGGGTTCATTGTCCCTCCGTTGTTTTCGCAAGTATGTTTGCGCTACTGCATATCGATCTTAACAGTTTTCAGAGTTTGTTCACAATGCAATCTTCATGTTTAGCCTACGAAATATGGTGTTTCTCCATAAGTTTGTAATAACTTAAGTAACAAAACAACAACGGATCCAAACATTTTACATTTCAATCTAGATGGCATGGTTGAGAGACGGAAGAGAAACATGTCTCTTGATGAAGGTGAATCAGAGGAGAGTCACTGGGTGGAGACACTGTTCCCCCCTCACTTTTCCTTTCAGAGCCTAGTGGAAAACAAACAGTCCACTGGTCAGAGTGAGAAGTCTGGGGGCAGGGCACCCTGGAGCCCAGCCACTCAGTACGACCAGGAGGGCTCTGGGAGGCAGTACATCTACAAGGCTTCACTACATGTTCAGGAGAGAGAAAAACCGAGAAAGGAGGAGCTGGTAAAAAGGATTTCCACAGATGACTCTGAGGAGAGAGAGAAGCATGTGTATGACAGTGATCAAGCTCCCAATCAAAAGGAAGAGGTCACAGGAGGACCAAAAGAAGGAGAGAGCTGCAGTTGCATTTGGACTAATCTGGATATTGATGCCTTCAGGAAAGTTCTGCGTTCGATGGAAGAGGACCGGGGCAGGCTAAGATCTCAGCTCAGGGACGCCCTGGTAGAGTTGCAAGGGCAGGAGGACACGAAAAGGCAGATGCAGGCTCTCCTTGAGGAGAGCGAGCAGAGTCTGGTAAAGGCCAAGCAAGATGCAACACTGCGGGCTATAAACATAAAAGCTCTGCAGGCAGAGGGCCATAGGATGACTGTCAAGCTTCACATGGAAGCAGAACAGGTCAAACACATCATGGAGGAGAAGACAAGACTGGAGGAGAGACTGAGGACAGTTACAAAAGAGGTCCAAGATGTTAGGAGAGAAAACTCTAACTTGACTTGGGATATTGAAAAGCTTAGGAATCATCTGGGGACTGAGATGGACAGACAAAAAAAGGCCATGAAGTTGGAGCGTGATGTGGCTCTGCAGAAGTTGCAGCGAGAGCTGGAGGAGACCAAGGCACAGCTGCAGAAAGAGAGGGACAGCCATACACGCAGTTGTACCGCTTTGGATCTTCTGCGTAGGCACTTTAACAACCAATCACATGATAGGGCACAAGGAACACCACGGGACAAGATCACACATAGTTAGCAGTGACCATAGGGGTACTTTTAACACATGGGCAATTATTATTGTATGTCGTTTTGTGTGTGCAAAGAATAATATATACAAGTGAACAATGTGGTGTTTTAAAACTTTAATTTCATATATGCTTCCAAACATTCACCTTTTAAAATAAAGCTATGTACACTTTAAATCCTCTCCCACAGTAAATAATGAAAATATCTGAAACACAAAAGGCTATGGGGGGGAAAAGAAGGCAATAGAGTGAAAAAAGTAAAGCACAAAAAATGTTTACAGTTCAAATGGAAGTATCTAATCAAAAACCATTAAGCTAGGTTTGATCTTACATTTTTTATTCCTCACAATAGCGAATGAGTTATCAAATAACCAAGAGGTAGGGTCATGAATATATAGGCTATATACTTTTTAAAGGACTTATGGGGGCCACCAGTTTCCTTGGTAGCGTCTTTCTGTTCTATTGTTTTACATGTACCACAACAGTTTACATGGATTTTCCCAAAACATTTCAAAGAACTTTCAAGGAAACCACACTACTCAGGCCTCATTATAATTTGGTTTGTTGTAGCTTACATGATTTAGGATATTTATGGAATTTCTGAATTCATAAAGGTTTACTTTTGTATTTGTGAAATCATATTTAATTGCTCAATAACAACAATGTATTTTAATGCCAACTATTATGCTAATTGCATCTGGTGCTGCTGTAAATTCAGTGCTACATGTTTGGGACTTGTAATGCATACTTTTCTTTTATGTATTAACTTTGGTTTGACAAAATCAATAGGAGGTCTGGACTCCCACATACATGGTCTTCACAATCAAATAAAAATGCTTAAGTAAGGCAACATTCATATTTTTGAAGGGTTCATACTGTAATTCATTATGAATTGACATTGGAGGTACCCTTCAAATACATTTACTTAAAAGTCTGGTTTTTACAAGAGAAAACCAAGTCCCACTCCCTGTTTAAATTAGAATAAAAACATTGATTTATTTAGCATGCATAAAACAAACCACTGCTTTTTATCCAAAATTTCAAAGAAATTACCTTGTCAAGGAAATATAAGATAACACAGCACTTACAAACTCAAACCCCATGAGGTATATACTAGAAAATTGTGCAAACAGACAACATACTATATTGTAATCTGTTATTCTGCAATTTAAGTGACATCAGGTAAGGCAATGTGCTGTTATGTCATGAGAATCCCATTAAGTAGTTTACTGATGTATGCCAACTCTATAAGAAGTAACCCCTATTTTGAAAATGTGGCCAATGGGGGCAATAGATTCAATAAACACCATATCTATTTGGCGTATGCAAACTTTGAAAGTGCAGGTCATTTTAAACATCAAGCCCCCCAGCCTTTGGACTACCAGTGAAGTTGTGACAGCGAGAAGCAATGTTTGACTACTTAAAAAAAATGCATTCATCTTTCGTTCCTGTGAGAACCACTGACCTGTCATGATGGGATAGGTAACACCTATGTGGAGAGCACAATGCTTTAAACCATCCAATCAGGTTGGATCCAAGGTTACCTCAACAGAGTTATGTTGGAAACATTAACAGAGAACACAACAGGGGCTTGGAATACAGCATTGATGCAGCTTGTGATGAACCTACGTAGACTTGCATCTTAGGAGCATCTAAACTCGGGCAGATCCTGCTGCTCTGGAAAATGATCCCTACATAAAACAGTGTAACATTTGTGTTGTACTACTTTTGTCCCATAGATACTATGCATTAGTAGGCTAATATTATTCAAAGCTACTGTACGTCCTATCAGTCGTCCGCAAAGCAATTGCAAGTTTCAGCAAGCAATCGTTTCATAAAAAGGACACACCAGTTCCAACCAGCAAATGCACATGGCACGAATGTCCAGAGTAAAATAGAGTGCTCCATCAGTGACCAATCAGAATATCTTGGCTGACCGCATTTTCACAGAATTGATCATCTGGTCACCCTGCAGTGCTGTCTGACACATTTCTATTTTTGTCTCATGGACCATATGTCCCTACCCCAGCTAAAGACTTACACAATTAATCGATTCTCGCTTGGTTTTAATTTGGTCTTATCACATCCTGTTTTGGACAGTAACCACAGCTGGTTCCCTTCCCTGATCCTTCAGAACACTGGCACACATGCTGCTAGGGACAGAGTATTAGATAGTTAAGGTCTTATCCAGCATGAACACAATTATTTACTTTGACTGACTGTCCCAAGAGTAATACTAGTATTGTCAATTTTCATGAAATCATCCATCCATGGAAAAAATAGGTAGGTCTTCAAATAAAGCAAAAAACCCATATAATGGAATTAGTTCAGTGATGAGGAAGAAATGAGTTTACAATTCAAATGTTAACCATAGAATAATACCCCAAGCAAAATCATTCTAATTCCTAAAAGATCAACTCAATCAATGTATCAATGTATGTAAAAGCTTGCTAGTCTAAAAGTTCCTGTCAGCTTTGGGTAGAGGCATCTGTCTCTTCATAAGATCATGACACCTATTCAGAATCTCCCGAAAAATTGCTCACATTTGCTAAAAAGGCTAATGGCTGCATAAGGTCCAACATAATTTACTGCCTATGTGCATTTCACATCTACTTAGTGAAGTAGCACTATGGATCAAATAACAGTTCTTGGCCCACGCATAGTTTGTGCCTTGAAATCACATCCATGTTCACACAATGAAAACTGAAACAAAGTTTAGGAAGGAGTTTGTACAATATCTTTTCCTATGTTTGAAGTTAAGAAGGAAGAATATTGGATTCTACAGGAGCATGTCTCTCTCTCTGTCTCTGAGTGCTCTAAGGCCCCAACTGACACCACTACTCATTATCACCCCACCACCTGTGTGCGGACACCCCTCCTGTTCTCCTACGCCTCCTCAGGGGCCGTGGGCCTCTTCAGGTCACGGATTTGCTTGATCAGGTAGTTCTTTTCATCGCAGAACTGCTCATCTTCAGCCCGGTCGGTCTGGAAGTGGCTTAGGAAGTCTACCAGCTTGGCCTGATTCTTCAGCAGGATGTCTAACACAGGCTGAGTCTTGTTAGGGTTAGCCACAAACACCTGGGGTTGAAACGATCAAGGCACAGAGGTGAATGTCAGTGAGGTGTGATTCCCAAAAATACATGTATATCTATAAATGTATGTAAATATTGGGATAACAGAAAAGGACTACGAGCATGAGGAGTATTGGAAAGTCTCATAATTCATAACACACACCTTAAAGACATGGAAAGCCTCAAACTGAATATTGCGGCTGTTATCTCTCAGCATGTTCATCATCAGCTTCAAATTCTCGGCCCGACTGATGTACTTGGTCATGACAGTGAAGTTGTGTCTGTCCAAAAGAAGTTCTCCCAGGAGCTAGAATATCATTATTTGCATAATTCAGAACATGACAGCTACTAAAGTTTGTGGTTTAGGATGTACTGAACAGGGGAAAGTGTTTTTTGATCAATAACTACGTTTTCCTAAAGGTAAAAAGCTTGTCAGGTGTACCTTTAAGGACTGACGCTTAGTGACATAGTTTTCGGAATGGAGCAGCTTCTCATATTCTGTAAAAACCTAAAAACAGAAAAAATGTTCAAACAAAATACAACACATACTGATGCATGATGTAATATTGTTAAAAATCCATTCTGTACTACAAAATCTATCCTCACCCTGTCGTAATTAGTCTCCAAGAAATCTGCACACATGATCTTGTGCCTTGTGAGTAGATCCTTCAAACAAAAAGATCAAACTGAATTAGGCCCAGGTGGGATTCTGGCATTGACCTTTCTTGGAAAAAAACACACATTAGATCAAGTACACATTAAGGTAACAGCTAATCATGTTAGATCAGATATTAACTCAGGAGAGGAGAAATTAAGTTTCCCTTCTGAAACAGGCATCAGCTATCCTTTGTCCTCGTCTGTAGGTAATGAAGGACACCTGAGTACAGTGCTACACTAAGTGCCAACTAAAAAAGATAAAATATGAAATCTATAGCTGGAATTCTGATCTGGTTGGATTCTACACGTTATTGCAGTCAATAACCGATTCCACTTGGATCTCACTGAAGATATTTCCTAGTGCAGTGGGATTGAGTATGACAGAAAAAGTGTAAACAATCTTTTGGATGTTTTGTAGATGTGCACCCTACCTTGAATGAGGCAAAAGCGTCTGAGGCAATGTCAAAAGTGGACAGCTCCACATAACGGAAGAAGCAGTAGAAGTCCTCTGAGAAAAGCACGGTACGTGCCAGGGGCTCGTGGCGCAGACACTCCCTCAGCATCATCCCACAGTTCAGGGCCACCTCCGCACTCTCGTACCTGTCAGGTGCATCCAAATCAAGAATAAGTAGGCTAATGTATTCATTTAGGAGACAAATGCTTGAACACAGAGTTCAACCCATTTCCATCTTGGAGAACCCTCAAACACTACTATATAAGAGTGTGTGTGTGTGTGGTGTTCTTCATCAGCTGCAGTGGCAGGACATATGGAGTTGACAGTCTAAAGGCATTTCATATGCATATGGGCTTATTATCACATCTACAGTAGAACTAGTGATGTTAGCAGGTGAGGTGTGACAGACGAGGGGCCTTAATGCTCACCCTTTCAGCAGCATGAAGAGGATCTGTGGATGTGAAGAGATGTACTCGACTGTGGGCGTACGAGTGCCAATCTGACGCCGCACAATGTTGCTAAACAACTGCACCACATCTTTTTTTCCCTGAAAAAAAAAAAAAAAACTTGTGTCGGTCTAACAAAACGAAAATGTGAGAGCAGCACATCGGCTTTCAACTGCCTTTCCTGTATAGATTACAACCACATTCCCCCCATCTACTATTAGAAAACACATACAGTGTAAGTAAGAGAGAAATTCCACACCTCAAAATCAATCCTCTGTAGATTTGCAATGAGGGCAATGAGGAGGTTGGTGTTGTAGAGCTCCTGTGCCAACTGAGCAACTGCCTCGGTTTGGGGCTCCTTGTCTCCTGTGCCACACAGCACTTCTTTTAGAGAGGATAGGTTCTTAGACACTTCTTCTGCAACCTGAAGAGAGACACATTTAAAAACAGAACTTACTGCCAAAACCCAGAAGTGGACATATCACACATTTCATTCATGCAACTTCTGCATAATGCTTCTGGCAAGTGTTGAGTGGGAGTCAGGTGGCTGAGTGGTGAGGGAATCGGGCTAGTAATCCAAAGGTTGCCAGTTTGATTCCCGGTCAAGCCAACTGACGTTGTGTCCTTGGGCAAGGCACTTCACCCTACTTGCCTCGGGGGAATGTCCCTGTACTTACTGTAAGTCGCTCTGGATAAGAGCGTCTGCTAAATGACTAAATGTAAATGTAAGTGTTGTCTCACTTGTAAGATTAATATTTTTATATAATTGCATCCATGGGAATATCTGTAATGATGTGTCTAGTGTCAAAGATCAACATGAAATCATATCAGACCTTTTCACATTTTTTACTTTCTGTAGCATCCAGCTTTTCCAAGTAGGCTACATTCTCCTTCAAACTCTTTACAATCTCAGCCGGACTCTTCTGAGACTTCCCAAAGGGAAAAGGCATGATGAGAGGTAAAGGTTGAACCTGTGTGGTCGAGTGAATAAAGGCACCTTCCTCTAAAAAGAGAAAAACAATGTCAAACTTGTCACGATTTCTCAACTGGATGTTATCTTTAAGTAATCTGTAAGTGTACTAATAGGAAATAACTTGTTCCTCAAAGCTCAAGCAAGTACAAGTAAAGTTAATTTGCCACTTGCATTTTACAGATACAAGATCTATAATTGCTTTAAATCAGTCCATGGATGAACTGGAACTATTCAAAGGAACAGTTCTCACAAATACACGTGTAGGATAACATGCTAGACAACTACACATCCTAGTTGATAGTTAAGCAGCTTGGAATTATCAATACATTTAATAATTACATAAACATTTAATTTACTATAATTTATAGTTTACACAAGCGAGCTACCTCATTAAACACAAGAAAAATTGAAAAACGTTTGAGAAAACAAATGTTTTTTCTCATGGTATAGTCTGGGCCGTGACATTGACACGAACAGCCAGGATTAGGAAGCCATCAAACTACTGTACCTAACTAGCTAGACTATTTGAAATTTAGGAGACGGCGTTTCTAGCCAGCACTACAGTATCAATCTAATTGGTCCAATGTGTTTCGCTAACAGTAATGTCGTTTCTGAACTAGCTTGCAATCCGACAGAGCACACGGCCAAATTGGCAAGTTCTGTAAATTATTGTTAGCTACACAACTATGCTAGCATTAGCTTAGTTAGATAGACTATGTCAAAGTATGATACTGAAGTGGGTTACAGTACAATACAGATCTTGAAGTTTATATTTTAAATATAAGGCACTTTGTTAGCTAGTTTGCTATCTGTTAACAAGTATACTACACACATTTAATAACGTTACATTTAAACTTACAGGAAGTTATAACCTATCTAGCTAACCACCACCCAAATAACAAGCGAACCTAGTTAGAGCTACTGTACTGTACTGTAGCTGTGTAGCTTACGAAACTTCGTGGCCATTAGGGTTTCCTGAACTGGAAACACGACTTACCTGGTGCAGAAGAGGAAATATTCAAAACTGGTACTCAAGTATTTTTTTTAAGCGATAGGTGTGTATATTATCTAGCTATGTGATAACCAGAGGTATCAAGCAAGCTAGGCAACTACACAACTTCAGCTACAATCCTCATAGCTTACGTGCAATCAATGTATTCGCTCGTGACCTGCTAACTCGCTTCGCTTGCTAGGTGTGCTGGGCTAGCTTGTCAGACAACTTCAGCTAACATTTGGTTTAAATGAACTTTCCATCCCGCGGTGAATAGGCGGCGTGCCGGGTTATTGCAATCTGACTGTTGGATTTAATATTGGTATTCAGTTCTCCGTTGACAGCTCACACGCTAAAAATAAATACCCAATGTGAAGTGCATGGAGGGTTTTTTCTGTCTGACTTAAAGTATTTATCTTACAATTAGCGTGTAACCGCATGACCAAGCCATGTGGTCTACTTTTACACGGACATACAAAACGAGCGATCATTCTATTTTATCAGTCCACGGAAGTTGGGCGGTGAGACGGTTGCGCAGTTGGAGTGACATCGTCTGAACCAATCCGAAACTATCAATACCCCCCTCTCTGTCAAGTCCATAAGATAATAGTCGAAATCAAACTATCATAGCTTACGCAAATTGGTAACTGATGTAGGCCTTCTCATTCTGCAAGGTTATACAAATTAATTCTCAACTTCATCCAAATGCACCATATAGCCTACAGTATAGGCTACTGCAACAATTCTCTCCAAGTTGATAACTTTTGTTGTAACCATTTTCATGTTCGGGTGCTATATTTTATCCAATACATTAATCTGAAACATCTGACTGGGCAATTTACAATTTCACTTTCTGTGTATCCTAAATTAGTAGTGGGGGAATAAAATCCCATGTCCAAACTGATAAGAAATAGCGTTTGAACATATAGGACTTATGGAATCACATCGCCAGTTAAACCAGAGCCTGCAGCGTTATTAAACACAAAAAGAGGGGACAAGAAAAATGAGTTTCTCGCCTCATGTAGGCCTATCATTATATTGATGATTGTGTGTGATTATTATGCGTGGCGTTGGGGCGTTTTTTGCAGTGCGCAACGTCACTCGAAAGCAACGCAGTGGTGAAACGGAACCTACTAGCTACCGATCAGAAACCATACACAGTCGAATACTTTTGCCCCTTCTCCACGTTCCTCTGCGTGATAAAACCTCACTACAAAGACGGGTAAGATCAACATATCTGTCACAGAGGTAAATTAATTGTTAGTGTCAACCATCCTCTTTTGTTAGTTGTAGGCCGATAGGACTTAGCTGGTGGTGGCGGAAAAGCTCAGAAAACCCGCTCGCTTTCTCAGTTGAATCTGGATAGATCATGTATGGCGCTCAGTCTTGGCTTAGAAGCGGGCAAAGCGACCTCGCTCTTTCATCAATCTTTCATTGAGAAATACAGGGATGAATCTGTTGTTTTAAGAAGTAAACTATTTGCCTTTCAAAAGATCTACCATGTACCTCCTAGCAGGCCTTTTGGTCCTGCGACAAAGGGCCTCAACGCTCAGAAGAATTCAGTTTTAGAGAGCTTACTGAAATATAGTTGAGATACAGTTTGAAGGAGACGCACACCCCCTTTCATACGAACTTCAAGACTGTAGATATAAATACAGCGATATTTCCAACGTAATGCATCTAATCTCCCAATATGCCCTTTTACATACGATATATGAACAGTTTATTTTCTGTTTATGTGGGCATCCTATATTATTTTACAGTGATCTGGGAGATAGATATCTTTCGTTGTTTACTTGGCCACTGTGCATCCACGTTGTACTGTTTCTGCTTCTGCCCAATGATACTGTGAGCTATCATGGCAGCTACGGCAGAGGCTTTGCGGTGCATACCACTGTGACTAAAACACCCTGTTGTGTTATGAGAGCAAATACGTTCATCGTATAGCTGTACTTATATTTCTAATTTATATAAATTAATATATTTAAATATTTTGGTATCTAGCACATTTTAAAGTTGTGAATAGGTTGTAGCCTATATCTTGAAAGCTTGTTTCTCTGCATATCGCACCATATGATTTAAAAACTGCTGTATCTTTAATACTAATGATTTTTAAAACATAGAACTTCTATTAAATAATTAGTTCATCCGTAAGTTTTCCAAAAAGTATTCCAAAAAGCCAACGTTTTCTCGTTTTTCAAATATGTGTAGGTCCCACGCTTAATGTCTTGACATGATCAGAAATCTACTAATCATAGAGCTAAGCTACATCAAGCATTTTATCATTTCATTTTCTTAATTTACCATTGACCACATACTCAACCACCCTAAGATCATTAATTAATTCTAACATAATTTCTAACGTTCAGATTTTTTGAATGACACTGTGCTGATATTAGGTGAGGGCATTTGTCCCAGAATATGTATTAAACATTATTTCTGAAAGAAGTAATGCAGTCTCAATGATGCTGACCAAGCACATATCACTCTCACACACTTTCTGTCCATTCCAGGAACAGTGGTGTTCACTCACAGATATTTGAAGAGAAAAGGAGAGAGGGAAACATACAGAGGATGTCTGGACAGAGAAAAGGAACTGCAGCACGTCTGCCAAAATGTGCCTTTTGCAAAACAAATCGGGACAAGGAGTGTGGACAGCTGCTGGTGTCAGACAACCAGAAGGTGGCAGCCCATCACAAGTGCATGGTCAGTTGCGGACAGTCACTGCAGGCTGTGCCCTAGTCAGATTTTCAATGACAATTGGCACGCTTTCTTCATTTTCTCACATTCTCTTTTATTTATGATCGTCCTGTGCAGCTTTTTTCCTCTGCCTTGGTCACATCTCACTCGGACAGCGAGAACTTGGGTGGCTTTTCCATCGAAGACGTCAAAAAGGAGATCAAGAGAGGGAATAAGCTGGTGAGTGCGAGGCTGTAGTAAGGTAGCACATACCCTCACATATCACCCTAATGTACGTATGGGTGTTTGAGATATGTTATAGTATGGCTCATGCTCTGCTCTGTGCCCTGCAGATGTGCTCATCCTGTCACAGACCTGGTGCCACCATTGGCTGTGATGTGAAGACCTGTCGGCGAACATATCACTATTACTGCGCTTTGTGGGACAAGGCTCAGATCAAAGAGAACACCTCACAAGGCATCTACCTGTAGGTCCCCTTTTCCATACGTTGTTCCAATTCATTCCTGTATCTGAAGCTGGAACAGTTGGGACCTCAGCACCTTAACCGATCACATTTTTTCCTGTCTTAATTTTTCTGCCAATGCAGGGTTTACTGTCGAAAACACAAGGATGCGTCCCAAGACGACAGTGACGGTATGTCTTCTTACCAATTTGCTGATCCATTATCAGCATCACATACTCTTAACTGCCATTCAAAACGGAGGATCTGAGCACTGTGAAAACGTACTTCCTCAAAATAGACAAAAAGCCATGTGGCTAAGTGATTGCTTTCCTTTCTCAGATGAACAGAGTGGTGTTGCCAACGACTCAGACTCCTCCCCTCCTCGGGGGAGGGGCCGTGGGAGGTTTGAGAAGGGGCGGAACAAAGCTGGATCTCGTGGACAATCTGAGGACACCCGATCCACCTCTTCACAGGGGGTAGATGACGAGAGCTCATCACATGTAAGAAATGTATTATCAAACCCACCCACTTCACTGAGTTTAAACCACTTATATAGATCACATACTTTGGTAATTGTCAGTAGTAGTTGACCTATTGCACATGGTAACACTCGATGGGAAGTCTATTTGTGGATCCCGTTGGTTTGGTGATGTTTGTCTTGTTGTGTACTGTTTGAGATGTATGTGGCTGTGTTTTACAGCGGGACAGGTCCCCCCTGAGGGTTGGTCCTGGTGACAGCGGCCTCCGTTGTGGCTTCTGTCACGCTGGCGAGGATGAAAACGAAACACGGGGCGTACTCCATGCTGACAACGCTAAAAAGGTTGCTGCACACTACAAATGCATGGTGAGATTCATCCCTTACTTTTAACTGGTCTTTTGCCTTCCTTGTATGGACATTCATTGTACTTCAGTGTGGAATGTGTGGAATGGTTACATCTAGACCTATTTGTTGTTGTATTTCTTACCTGTTGACATGCATTATTTCCCGTCACCTGTTGTCCTGTTTTTTCTTGCTGGTAGCTTTTCTCATCGGGAACAGTCCAACTCACCACCACCTCACGGGCTGAGTTTGGGAACTTTGACATCAAGACGGTCATCCAGGAAATAAAAAGAGGGAAAAGAATGGTGAGAATTGTATGACAGTATACAGTTGTGGATATCTACTTGAATGCACAGTGTGAGGAGTTAAGGTTATACGGTTGTAACTGTTATATTATAAATAATTACCCTTCAGAAATGCACCCTCTGTACCCAGTTGGGTGCCACTATCGGGTGTGAAATCAAGGCTTGTGTGAAGACCTACCACTACCATTGTGGTGTACAGGACAAGGCCAAGTACATAGAGAACATGGCTCGTGGAATCTACAAGTGAGTTCCACCACTCCCACATTCCTCCATCTAAACATAACCTTAGTTAAGAAATAGGGATGCCAGGATTTGGCCCTTAAAACAGTTCTGAGTATCTTTCATATGTACAATATTGGGATTCAAGTTAATAGGACAAAGATGTATTATAAATGATGAAAGTTTTGCTGTGCTTTGTGTTTAGGCTGTACTGTAAGAACCACAGTGGAAATGAGGAGAGAGATGAGGAGGACGAGGAGAGGGAGAGTCGCAGTAGAGAGAGCGCAGCTGTCGACCATGGTGGGACATTGCCTTCACCTCAAATCAACGGCAATTAGGTAATGGGGCTTTGAAATACGACAGTACAACTCATCAAACACATCGGAATGTTATGTTGGGAAAAATGTTGTCCATAGAAGCTGGAATTTAATTGAAGGGAAACATTTGTCTCCACAGATCATGGTTACGGATAATAAGAGGATAAGGAGAATTCAAAGATGGAGATAAGATATTTTTTATAGCTCAAACATTTCTCAAGTCCCAATCAGACTTTTCAGTTGCCTCTACCCAGCTTCCTCCCACAGACACACACCACTGCAGGTTGTCATATCAGTACCTGCCTTAAATTACCACATTTTATGAATGAGCTACATTATGGACTCAAGCGTGACTGTGGTATACTGCTGTGAGCAAAGCACTGCAGTATGGTGAAAATAAGGCATGTCTAGAAAATGTGGCCAGTGGTTATACTTTAATAATACTTGTTTTTGTACTCCTGTAATGAGTACTGACTGGGATCTATTAACTATTCCACCCATTGGTTCTAGAGTCAAGTCTCCTTGTTCTATACAAAATTAATCTTCTTTTAGTCCCTGAAGGTTTCATCTACTTGTTTCTTCTTCCTCTTCGAAATTGTTTTTTGTATTTTTTTATTCTGTAATCTTTTTTTTTTCTCTCAAGAAATTTCTTTTTACATTAGTCATTTTCTCTTATGGAATGTGTTTTATGTTACTTCTGTATTATAATCACGAATAATGTTCAATATTCAAGACTGTCAATCAGTCAAGAAAGATTAAAGGTCCTTTGCTATAGGATGCATTAGGATTGTTTCCTCTGTAACTAGGTTCATTTGTCATACAATGCTGTTCTCAGTAGAGAAGTTGACATCGTACTGTTTTCAATATTTACGGTCTATACAGTATATATATATATATATATGATCTCAAATAAACAACACACATTTTGTATTATACATTTATTAAACATGTGGATTTGATTATTCAACCAAATTATTAGACATTAGTATCACAGTTTTACTTTTTAAACCATTCTGTACAGTCTACAAAAAGGTTTGGAACTCAGATTGACGAAACAGTATCAGATGCTTTCAACAACAACAACAACAACAAAAATAATTTTGTAGCCTACACTTTCCTACTCTTGCTTTTGTGCAAGATCATGTGTCAGATAATAATTCTAACATGGTTAGTGGAGCTTTGGGTTGGGTGGGAATTTGGAGATTTCTACAAAGATGGTAGCTGGAGGGTGAGGAATGTCACAGTACCTGGATGTGGGTGTCAGCCGAGTGGGCATTGGAATTCATTATGAGTCATAAGAGGTGCCAAGGATTCCTTATGATGTTATGTACGTCTCTGATGTTATGAACTTGAGATACAGTTTTTGTTTTGTCATTGAAGACATACATGGAACCACGGTGTGTGCTTTTTAGCTTACTATCGCAATCAACTGACATTTAACGGTTAAAAAGCAATTTTAGGTGTAAAAATACGTTTCAATTGTGATTTTCATAAGCCAAGTACCCGCAATGCGCTCTGGAATCAAGATGTTTTATATTGTGTTTTTACTTGAGACGTCATTGCGGTCAAAGTGGGCGGTACATCATTCCCATTGATTTGATTCGTCTGTTAGCGTGCTACTACAGCACGCCCGACAACGCATTTGCGGAAGAATCTACTGTAGTCAGCTACGTAGGTAGGTGGCGTGCGCTGTCAAAAGGTGAAACTCACTACTTTGACAGCCGAAGATCTGTTTTCTGTGGAGAAAATATATTGTTGCTTTCCACACAGACCAAAGAGAACAAACAGACATGGCGACCAACAGCCCCTGTGTTGTGGTAAGTTCCAAAAACTACACTGATTCTAAGCTTAGTTTGTGGATTTTATTGCAAGGTTGATATTTTAAAGAATATGAACATTGCTAGGCACCGTTCACCCCATATTTGAACTTTCCCTATTTATTGGTTCGTTTAAAACTTTGCAATCGTACATTCGCCCATATATTGCTCTCGTTCATAAACAGTAATGGCTGTGTGTATTTCGCGCGGCCTGCTGTATTGCGCGCGTGCTTCCCGTATGGGCCATGTGATTCCATGCGTCTAAAATCATATAACCAACACTAACCGATTAATTACCTGTAGATTCAATGTTAAACAAACTACCATCAGCGGCTCGATAGCCCATTACATGCCAAATTTAGTTTGAACCAAGTAAAAATGAAAGACTTGGTTTTTACTTGGTAAAAAACCTAACCATTTCCTCGTTTGTGTAGACTAGAGGATAATTGAGAGCAAAGCAGTTTCACATACTATACAAGCTATGACAGTAATCATATTTTGGCACATACATGCCAAACAACACAAGTTGTGGAATTATGGTTGATGACATGTCAGAATTATCTATTTACACAGAGGTTATTGATGAATACTGTAGTGTTGAAGCAGAGGGGAATTTAGTTGGAGAACCATGGAGGATTATCTTGAGGTTGAGACATTCCTTTCTCACAAAACTGTATTAATATTGATATAGTTAGAAACATTTAGCGCACAAACCCAAGGCAATGCTCCTATGATAAATTGCAACATAATTTTTTTGATCTCCCTGTATGACAAACTGTCATAATGTGCAGCTTTGCTGTAAGCTAATATGTGATTTTCCTTAGGTCTTACAGTCTAGGCTTGGACATTTTAGTCGGTACCGCTACAAGTAGTTATTAACAGTGAAGCCCTCCTTCACTCTCAAACAGCAACAACTCACACGGAGCACCTGCATTGGACAGACTGCATGAGAGTACCCAGCTTTATAGCCTGGATGGCTAGCTGGTGAAGACCTTATAATACATTTGCATTAAAGCAAACAGTGTAAAGGGTTTTTATTTTTCTATTAATAATTGAAGACAAAAACTATTCCCCAGCACAACTTTGCTGTAGCCACAGTGCAATCACATGACTTCAATAAAGGAGTTCAGATGCTTGTGTGTTTACCCTAAAGCAGGTAATTGGATTTGAACACAAGGTATACAGCCTCCCTTTTATCTAATTAGTTTAGTATTTCTGAATAGAAGTTGTGTCTTCTGAATAATACCAGAATAATCATGCATGCTTTAAAATATGTTTTCAGTTGAGCAGTGAGATGGAGAGACATGTTGAATGATTTGATGATTGAAGTGGAGTGATTCCTCTTGGGATTGGTAATGGGGTTAATACATTTTGTTCCTCCTGCCCTGGCTCAGAGTTGAGCTGAATAGCCTAGACTACACAGCAGCCTGGAAGACTACACATTCAAATACGTTGTCCTTCAAATATGTGTCTTGTGGTATTAAGGTCAGCAGAAGTTTAGTCTCGAGTAAAAGGAGGGGAGAGGGCTGGTGAACAGCCTTTAGTGTCTTGGCCTTTTCTAACTGCCTAGAGTTGGGTAATACTCCTGGGATTTCTACATCTATTCTCTGTTGTCTCATGACTCCCACAGCTTGTACAGTTGAATTAATAGGTTCTGAGCATGCAATTTTCTTCTTTCTTGCGTATTTCAGATTAGCGATGACGAACAAGGATATGACCTAGACCTGTTCTGCATACCAAAGCACTATGCCGCTGACCTGGAGAGGGTCTACATTCCACACGGACTCATCTTGGACAGGTGGGTTGCTTCTGGCCAGTGGCAGTTTACGCTTTGAGATAAACAAGACTAGTACTAGTAATTGAACTAATCACATCTTCACGTGGTTTTCTTGTCGGTAATGTTGACCCACCTCTATATACAGCCTCTCTGGTATCAGTATGGGCTTAAAAAAATGGTCTCAAAGACTCTGGCCCCTAATCCAAACCGCGGAAACAGGATCTAGTGCTGACTGTAACAGAAAGGTGAGCTAACTGCACCCTCTATCTTTCCCACCCCCATCCCGGACGCTGGACTCTGTGTACCCAGGACAGAGAGGCTGGCCAGGGAGATTATGAAAGACATGGGAGGGCACCACATTGTGGCCCTATGTGTGCTCAAGGGGGGCTACAAGTTCTTTGCTGACCTGCTGGACTACATCAAAGCTCTGAATCGCAACAGTGACCGTTCTATCCCTATGACCGTGGATTTCATCAGACTAAAGAGCTACTGTGTGAGCTTCAAACCATGTCTACCACATCAACCCATAAAATATATCTATCACACCAACCCAAAAAATGATGCACCTCTGTTCAAACTATTTTGTCTTAACAGAACGATCAATCTACTGGTGAAATAAAAGTAATTGGAGGGGATGACCTGTCTACACTAACAGGGAAGGTGAGCACTGTTCTCAAATGTTCTCACTTTCAGTCCAGTCCTTTGAGTCCAGGTCCTAACATTTGCATTGAATATGGTAGATGACAAATCCAAACAATCCTTCCAATGTGTTGTTACTCAGTACCGGTAGTTACATTTTAGGAGCTCCTTATCTGTCTTTCACATATCTATCTTTTAAGATAAGAAGTAGCAGGGTTTATCCTGAGATGTACATGGTCACATATCACCTTAGAACTTGAGGGGCAACTGTTACTTAATATGAGATGTGCTATATTGCTTTGTCACAAACTGATTTCTATCTCATTTACACAGAATGTCCTGATTGTGGAGGTATGTGTATAATCAAATTTATTAACTGCGTTTTATGTGACAATGCAAATAAATTGTGCAATTTATTTCGATGGCTTTATAAATATATATATATTTTTATCCCACTTCTAGGATATAATTGACACAGGAAAAACCATGAAGACCCTTCTGCAACTCCTGCAACAGTACAAACCAAAAATGGTCAAAGTGGCGAGGTAAACTAATACTCAGACATGTACATTGCATGATTCTTCAAAGATTGTTGATGTGTGTGTGTGTGTAGTTATAACTGCTATTGGAGCTACACAGTCATATGATCATCTTCCCTGTTTCTGCCCTCAGTTTGTTGGTGAAAAGGACACCAAGGAGTGTTGGTTACAGACCAGACTGTAAGCTGAATATACCAATATCCTCATTAGGGAATAGTTTCAAAATGCATAAACATTATTTTACTTTGCCTTATCTTGCCTATAGTGAACTCGCCTGATTTTGCATGGACTATACTCTGTATAAAATGGTGTTCCTGCTTGCTCTGAAACTACCTTCTCTATTTCAATTGTTTTTATAGTTGTAGGTTTTGAAGTCCCTGATAAATTTGTGGTGGGATACGCACTAGACTACAATGAGTACTTTAGAGATCTAAATGTAAGTAAAATCCCAAATTGTAACCTTTTTAACATCCTCATTTTTCACTTTTTCAAATGTTCACTTCTCGTATTCTCTTTTTCAGCATATCTGCGTCATTAGTGAAACAGGAAAGGAGAAATACAAGGCGTGAGGACATCACTTATTATCATGTATCATTATTTCTATTGATGTTTCAATTCATTTTTATCTGATTTGTTTTTTGGTCCAAAAATTCAAATCACTGTTGCAGCTCACATGACATAAGAAATGCATGCATACACCCACTCACTTATGGATACACAGACACACTTACACACGGTTTCTGCTCAGGGTTTCTGAGAAGTTGCATGAATACTGATATTGTGCTCCAATTGCAATTGCTCTTTCTTGCCTCACAACGTTAATTTGAGAAACCACTTTGTGAGCCAGTCTTCATTCCACATTTGAAATGTTAAGTTAGAGCTCTACTTTTTAGTGATAATTGCTTGTTTGCCCTGTCAATGGCAAAAATAATTTATTTTGCGTGTGGCTGCTAGCATTATGTAGTTATGATTTCGATTTCAGTCTTTTCCCATAAAGTTTTTGATCTCCTTACCAGCTTAAAACAAAGTGCTGTTGACTGATTTGAGCACATGTTTATATAAGGATAGCAGACATAAAAGGAAGATTAATTCACTCAATTCAAGATTTTCACTCAATTGTGTGTGAATATTGAATAATTATATTACTGTATTTCATCCATATTGTCTTTTGTACATGCAAGGAATGTATTTTAAGCTCTAATGTACTGTAAATCGAATTCAGTGCCACATCATTCTATTCCAAAAGTATAAACTCATAAATATAATTTTTTGTAAGCCCAACCATTAAACTCTTTATTGTCTGTAACAGAACATTATTCAGTTATTGAATTCGTAATTTTAAATGATTTACTGTTTGATTGCTGACGAAATAAAGGTATATAGTGGCATGAAACGATGATCTTCAGGCAGGCCTGACTCAAGCAGAACAGAAACCCTGGAGACCAGGTGAAGCCCTGCTCCAATGCATATGTGCTGCTTCAGATCAACTGTACCAACATATTTTAATTGTCCATTTGAATAAAACAAGGGGCTATGGACAAAATATTCTAGCGATATATGGGCTATGAACGTCTTCAGGAAATAGCTTGAGATTTTTGCACCTGATTGGGTAGCAGAGAAGTCTTTTTGTGTCTTTCAAATGGGCACGCTGGCATAATGAGCCGTTTTCATTGGTCGAGTTTGCTATCGCTCAGCCAGCAACTATCAATGGGGCGGGAAGTTTGGTGTTGGGGCTTCTCATCGGCGCCGTCCAGCAGCAAACAACTGATCATCAAAATTGATGATAGACAGTGGAAACATTAGATTGAAATTTAGCACAGATAGTCGTATTGTTAAACATGATCGTTTTAGGGTCACCGTTAAACTGTGAACGTTTTATACATTGATGATCCCCGAATATGGTAATGTAGATCATTGCTAGCTAGCTAGACTAGCTAATTTAGAAGCTAGCTAGCATACATCATCATTTTAACCAGTTTAGCTAGCTAGTTAGCTACCTAAGCTAGCAATCCGTAGCCAGCTGCTCAGCTACAGTTCTGTTGTTGCCATAGCATGAATAGTTACCTTTGTTGACGTTACAATAATTTTCAGACATTTTGATGTCGTCTCCAATTTCTGGTTTTTGTTGTCGTCTCGTGTAATTTATTTTGGGGGACGACTGCTTCAGTGGGCTTTGTGGTGTTGCTGCTAGCTAGCTATCGCTCGCTGCAACCCATGTAAACTAGCAGAAGCTGTTAGCCAGCTAACGTTAGCTGCCTGCAGCATGGGCCAGCCCTCTTTTGGTTGAGTTGTGAATTTAGTTGCGATTTCAATTTATGTCAGTGTTTTCCAGGTTTGGTATCCATAGCTAACAAACCAGTAGCTGTAGCTAAATAGTTAACGATAAATACCTTGATTGCACTATTGTAAGCTAGTCTACACAAAACGCTACTTTGAACAATGTAGATGGAAAGCCAGAAACTTTGCAGACGAGGGGGACACAATTAGTCGTCTTGCTACATGTAAGGGGGACATTATTGCACGATGAACAACCAAGGAGAGAAGATGGAACTGGACCTCGAAATTCCATCGTCACTAGTTCAGAACGATGGCCATTTAAGACGATCCAACAGTGCACCTATGATAAACGGCCTGAGGTTTTTGTACTTTCCTAACTACAACATGATTTAGAAACATGATTTACATTTCCTGTTTGTGTTATGGTGGTATTTATGGTCTGTGGTCTTTGTTATTCAAATCACTGTGAAATGTTCCTGTCTGATTTGCATTCACTCTGCTTGTCTTCAGTCATAATGCACAATGACAGTCCAGTAAAGACCTACCATTTTGGGAAACCTTAACCATCCTTGCAATTTACACATTTCTTACTTTTCAGTGACAACTCGCAGGTGTTTCAGAGAGAGGTTTTACGTTCCAGAAGAAACAGCACCACAGTTGTCAACCGTCCCAATATGGTACTGTAATCAGTTAATCAGTCAGAAAGTTGTCTCGTTTTACTTCATTTTAACATTCTCTTTCTCTCCATCAGGTCCCTTCCTCACCCATTCGTGTCCCCAGCACCAGGCTCCATCAAATTAAGCAGGTGGGCCTAAGTGAAACTGCACCCATCACTTTTATTTTGATCACTGACAGCATGTCAGACCTCTGGCCCCCTCTCCAGCCATAGGGAGTGTCGGTGCCTTCAAAACATGCCAGAACAATAGTTCATGGAGTCTACAGGGCCAACGGTCTCCCAGAGCAGGCCGATTGGTAGTATCAGACTCCAACACTGCTAGCTGTCTGGATCTCACATGGCAGTTAAATGCACACATGCTGATGATGTGTTTTGAGTAATTTACCCTTTTTAATGCACGTTGCACTTGTGTGTGATTCTGCAGGAGGAAGGTGTTGATGTGATGAACAGAGAGACTGCCCATGAACGGTAGGGGTGCTTGATGTAATGAGTCTTAAAAGTGGGTGATGGAACTCAATAACTATATTAAAGACCTGTTATTTTACAGGTGATATGTAGTATTATACTTCAAGCATGTCATTGCAGTGTTCTCTTTCAATGTTTGGCTCACTGTTCTTTGTTTTGTTGGTCTCAGGGGTGTTCAAGCTGCTATGCAGATTAGCCAATCCTGGGAAGAAAGTCTCAATTTGGTAAGAAGCAATACTACCATGGCAACAACACCTCCACTGTTTACAGGGACCACAAACGGTCCTTGTGGAATCCTTGTTCTAGATTCACAGCACTTAATTGCACTTCATTGGGTGTACTTTGGATATCTCTGTGACCATACTGCATGTCTGGGCCTTGGGCCAGTCTCCTCCCCTCTCTGTTGGGAGGGTTGACATATTGAGACATGCTAGATGAAACCCCATGGAGTTAACAGGGCCACCAGTCTCTCAAGAACAGACTGAGTCGGTAGTATAATACTCCAACAACTTCTCCTCTACCTTGGAATGGAAGGTAACAATGCAGGGTGTGGTTCTACGGCATGTTACATAGGAGGGTTTGCGTTTCTGTATCATACAGAGTGACAATGACTTGGAGAAGTCTGCATCGTCATCCCCAAAGCGCATTGACTTTGTGCCTGTGTCTCCTGCCCCATCCCCAACCAGGGGGATAGGGAAAAAGGTATGTTTAGATGTGGTTGAATCATGTATGTCTAGAAGGAAGAGAGAAATGTTTGTGACTGTCCTGACTTGGATTTTGTCTCTTCCTTTCTCCAATGAGCAGCAGTGCTTCTCTCCCTCATTGCAAATCCTTGTGAGCAGCAATGGCCTAACCCCCAGCCCAGTGCCCAGCCCAACACGACGCTTCAGGTGAGTGCTTATGTAATCTGGCCAACCTTGTCAAGCGCCGCTACTCTGTGAATATCGACTACTAACGGCATCAAATTTGAGCCAAAAGTGTTGTTCAGGGCAATGAGCCTTGAAGCTTTTTATTATTATATTTACCAAATTGAACTCTTAGTTTGAGCAAATGCAAGATATTTTACAAACTTTTGTGATGACCATTACACTATCTTGACTCCATGTGTTACAACGGTAATGTCTTCTCCAGCAGCCGGAGAAGCCAAAGCCCAATCAACTGCATCCGACCCAGCATTATGGGGCCAATCAAACGCAAAGGTTTGTCACCCAGATTCACTCTCAGACAGGGCTCTGAGCTGCAACTTATGGCCCAAAAATACACATACACAAGAGACAACACTGAATGAAAACTGTATTCTTCGAATGTGTGTGTATCCTAACTGTTCTTTTTCCTCTGTGTGTAGGAGAGATGGAAACCGAGAGCCAGCCTAAGAGGCTCTTTCAGGGGACTACCACCATGCTGTCATCGGATGTTACCCAATTGTCTGAGCTCAACTCATGGTGAGGGTCTCCCAAATTTGCCTATTTGGTCTCTGGGGCAACCGTAACACATTTTATATGTCTATTTTGTTAAGATCACTGGCATTTCAAAAAACCTGGTACAGTTTGGTGTTGTGTTGCTGACATTCTCTCTCCTCAGCCTCTCCTCAGACCTGCTGGATGGAAGCCTCAGCAGTGTGGGGTCTTCCTCTGGGTCCCCAGCTAAGATGGACGGTGTCTCCCCTTCTTCCAGCAACTCTCCCTTCACCCCCCTGCAGGGTCTCTCCCCAAAGTGATCAGGGGAACCGTAGAGGGACACTAAAGCAGGGTGAAAACCGGAGGTTTAAAAAAAACCTGATCCCAGCAGTTAGTGTCCTTCATAGACCCACCAACTCCCTACTATTTAGCTTTTGTTGTGGGACTTCCGAACAGCATCATGCTGTATGTTTTTGCTTGGCTGTTTGCTAGACTGCTTGGGAGACTTTAGGTGTATTTGTATTAAATGAAACCAAAGTCCTAGATTTGTGCTGTGTGTGGCTGTGGAAGCACTGGTAAGCCTTGAACTTAAATGGGGCAACTGTGGAGCACCAGCTGCTAGTAATGGATATTTTACATGGTGCTTAGCCTCCCAAATAGTGACATAACCACCAAGGTAATGTATCCCTTAAGTGTATCCTTTAATCAGTACCATCTTACTGGAGGGTGGTAATACTGCATGGGAAATGACTGTCGGGATGGGTAATGGGTTGTCCCATGAGTATAATTTGTTTATTTTTTAAGGTGCAAGAGAAGGGCAGATCTCCAGACCTTTGTAAGTGCACAACAGTGTCGGCAGTTTTTGTATGAAAGGATTTAACTTATTGTTTTCCTGCTTCGTTGTTTGTAAGTATGTACATATTTGCCATTTAAAACATTATAAATAGTTTTAATTTTTGTGAACTGGCTGTAATGAGAATGTGGGCACAGGGCATCAATGAACAGCAAACCAACCCTTTTCTATCTATAGGAACTAACTAGAAGGTATATAGATGGGAGGTTTTTCTCATCCTTGTATTGAAGAAGCAATGTTTCCAGATGGAATCCCAAAAATTACATGTGGAAAATCTGGTTTTCTTAATGGCACTTAAGCTGGCCTTGTTGCTGGCTGACACTGTCCGTTGTTTGAGTAAAATATGCATTGTGATACAGATGATCGTACTGGAGCAGAACTAGAGGGGGGGTCACCACTGATAGGATCTGAACACTACATGCTAAACTCTGCATCCTGTGTTTTTGCCTGGAATTTATCATTGTGCAGTACAAAGTACAGTCAAACTCAGTTTTATTTCTGATGCATTTCTGATCTTTTTCCTTTGCAGCCACTTCATCGTACATTGATTAATTCAATTCTTCAAATCAAAGTATTGACTGTTTATACTTTCAATTAAAAATACAGCATCCTTTACTTGGCTGTATCCAAAACTCAGTGCAGTGTAGAGAGCCATGTCATATTGTGCCATTGCATTTGAAAAGGGAAGCTGTGAGGCTGTATATTTTTCTGTTACCATGGTCAAATATTGATACAGTAACATATTTTAGTGCAAGAATATCTCACTGGATGGATGATTTCATACATTGATACTGAAAAGTCGGAGCAGGGGAATACCATTAGGGAAAAGATCTTGAGAGCTTCCTGTGATGTACAAAGAATATGTATAATGGTTGTCTTTTTGGGCAGATTTGTATTTTTTGGAGAAGGAATGAAAATGAAATGGACTTATTTGAACAAATGTACCCTCCTACAAGGTATGCTATTCTCAAGTCTGAAACACGTCTTTTTCTTGTGAAACAAAAGTGATTGTAAATCCTTTTTTATGGACGTATGTTATTGATAGTTTATTTTGAGATGCAGTTTGAATACTGAATGTCTGTTTCTTTTGTGTAGACGAGCAACAGCCTGGTCAGTTTGGTTGCTTGTCCTCAAAATTGTTGAGGTGGTGTTTATTTTTATGATTATTTTTGTCTGTAACTTCAACATGCTTCTAATCTAAGGCATGAACTGGACTAAAAGTACATTAAAAGTGTGCAGTATGTTTGTGACGGCAGGATGGTAGAAGAGCCTTATCTGCAGCAGTGTTGGACTGCGTCTGTCCTTGTGTCCCCTTTGAGATATCATATCAATAAACTTCTTTACCTTACGGTAAATAAATTATTTGTCCAATATTTCCAGTGTGTTTGGTGTTATTGATTGTAATGTGGTACTACTAATTTAACTAAACCAGTTTTTGTTTACTGCCATGAAATCCTCATTTGAAGATTGTCTTGGGAGTTTAGCTGGGAGTAACAAGTGTTTCATGTGTGTGCGCTTCACTACCTGTAGCCACATTCTGTCTAGACAGGATGTGTTTACCAATAATACAACACAGACGTGTGTTGGGACTTTATTAAGCATTTTTAAGTAACAACAATGATAGTGTACAGCAAGTAAACCATTGTCTTTCATAGGAAGAAATCAATTCCTTTGGTCACATGTCAAACCTTCTATTGCTGCTGAAATGTAACACTCCAAATATTCCCACATGCATGTAACTGCATTTAGTCAGAAGCTATTAATTTTTTTTTTAAAGTGGTTCGTATCAACTTGACACCAACATAAGCATTAGATGTGGTTACCGTTGAGGACAGGACAAAAGCGTAATGTTTTTTTTTATATACATTTATTTATCATGTTAAAGTTTACCATTGTGTAATAGTCAGTTAAACACTCAGTTCACCATTTTCTGGTACAAAATGGCCATGAAAACAGACAGACAAGGTATATGAAGTCAAACAACATTTTTAATTCAAGCCCTACCCCCTCCACAATATTTCTATACAAGCCCAAGGCCACTGACTCACACAGCCTTTGAGCATTTTCCCCCTTCTAGCTTCAGCGCTGAAGGTCTATGTTATTTGCATCAGTTCAGTCTTGTATTTTGAAGATGTAAATGTATGTTTTTAGAGGAAGGGGGCAAATTGACCTGATACCCAATCCCCCGTCCCCCCTCCCCCACCACTACCCTGTCACATGTGGTAGCCTTGGGTGTGTGAAGATCCTCTTCTTTTTTATTTTGCTTCAGCTATTCCTCCCTTTCTCTCACTCCAGTGAGAAATGAACTTCATGTACGCAGGATAACCATTGTAAGAAGACCTGCAAGATAAACCACAAAGAGTGAGCTCGAACGGAATAACTGTAGGCATTTAAGCACTAACGGATGCTAATTTATCACAAGGTCTTAAGAAGAATAATTACAGGAGAGCTCCTTAATAGTCAAACAAATGTAATTTTGGCTAGCCATAACATGTAGTTTACGTGCTCACCAAGAACATAAGCAGCTACAAGTTTTTTGTTAACACTTAAGTGGAGGTAGACAGGCACGGTGGATTCTTGCTCTCCCAGGGTAGGGAGCATGAGGGCAGCCATACACACCAATCCCAGCAGCACTGTCAGGAGACTGGGCCCTCCTGACACAACCCGGCTCTCTGTTTAAACACAAGGAAACAGAAAACAACGCTTTATCAAGTCCATTACTGACTTGTATTGGTGTTTGGCGCCATCTAGTGACAAGAGAAGGCGCTAACGTATTTGGACAAACCTTTTTACTACAACCACTGTTACACTGCTGCATACTCGACCAGAAAGGAATCTCACTCAAAGAGGGGGCTTGCCTTACCTGTCTGGAATGCAGTCTGTTCAAAGAACACACTGTCGGCCAGCTGCACCTTCAGCCTGCCCTCTTCCTCCTGGGGACGGGGGCTAGGGGGTTCCTGGGCCGCCGAGGGCCGCAGCGTGGCAGTCACCTCCTTCCGGCCCAGGGCCTTCCTCTGGCTCTGCTCCGACACTTGCAGCCGGAACTTATCATACACCCCATAGTGGCAGGGCCGTACATCTCTGTGTCGGATCACTCTGAGAGCAGAGTGATGCCATAGAAACGTTAGAATAATACTTCAGCCTCTGTGTTCGATTTGGGAATGTTGGAACACAAAGACAAAGAGAAGGTTCACGTGAGCGCAAACAAGTTTATTCGGTTCCATTACTCACATGTCTACACAGCACTGTGGTTTGACAGCTCCGGTGGCATCCACCACAGTATACTTGTTTGGCGCTGTGCATAGCACTGAAGGGGAGAAGACATGCGTAGAGGTTGGGTTTTGATGTTAAGGACACACAGACGTGTTCTGTATGGAATACAATCAAACCGATTTTTACTGCAATGTCACCGACCTTTGAACTTGAGTGCGAACTCATAGGGGTTGTAGAGGGTGAGCACCTGCTTGTGGGACGTCTGCTCATCGGCATAGAAGACGAGCTCTGTGGGGAACACGAACACGGGAAGGCTTCCTTCCACAAGCTCCGGCTGTCGGCCCTGCTGCTGCTGCATTGGCTCCAGCTGAGCTCTCTTCTGCTCCCCTGTCTCTCGTCCTCTGTTTGGCAGGGCAGCGTCTCTCTCGGGGAGCTGTGCAGGTGTGTAACCTCCACTCTGGCTCAATGGGCCTTCCCACTCTCAGCTCCTTAAGGGCATGGTGTTGTTCTGCTTTGTGGACAACACAGAAAAGGATGGGTCACTCGAAACTCAAAACTGAAGATCGTGGGTAGCAAATATTAGGTAACAGTAAAAAAGTGTAACCGCTCATGGCTATTATAGCTAGATTTGAGCAGCATTGGGCTGCACTCAGATCTTGTGTCTGGTTAGTATCACTTGTTCTTCAGTTCCATTTCACTCCACGTGGCTAGTCACGTGAACATGTTTACTTGAAGAAGCATCTCGCTCACTCCGACATATACGAGGTTGTGTGGTGTCGCAACATTATAGAACTTCGACAAGTTGGCTGAACACTGGACAATAAAAGAGACCGCCTTTTAAACCTGACGACTTAACCTAACCTCTAACCTACAATTAACCAACACGTTATCATGTGTGATTCTGAAATATAACTTTTTGTTCATGAAACCTTTTTTTTTTTTTTTTTTTACATGAACCCAGGAGAGGGATTTGTGTCAACAGCTGGTTCGCTATTCACCAATGGCTTAGACTTTTGAATTTGTTTCTACACTAAAGACAAGTAACTCATTAGTAACGTAAAACAAGCTTGTATCCTTACCTTAACTTGAGAACGACACATACTAGGTAGGCTACTGACAAGCGTATCGAAATGTAAGCTACCCCATAGGTAACAAAAATTATCACACACATCGTGATGTACAGAAAATTGGCAAAGAGCTATCAAACAAATGTAATATTATTGCTAGCTAGCAACATCATTCTAACAAGGGACAAGCATGAAATGCGTCTGTCATAAGCTAGCTAGCACTAGCCTGCTAACAAAACAAAGACCCAGACAGACAACAACTGCTGGCGAGCTGACATGCATTTACAAATAGCTACGCTACTGTAGCTAGCTTATCTGGCAGGTTTGCTTACCGCAAACAACAAGCGTTGTCATGTAAACGATTAAAAGCGAGTGAATGTAACTTCAGCTGAATAACCATTAGGTGTATTCGAAATGCCGATTTACCTTTTCGCCGTCAATTTATAAGGGTTGCTTGAGGCACGCTAGGCTACTGTTTTGATGATCCCACCCAGTTTTTTCTCTCTCGCTCTGTTCTTTGTCAATACACTGCAGATCACGCGGTGAATGCTGGGATACTGGAGGCAAAGGAATTCCGCCAGAGTAGATTCATTACGTCATTAATGTCACTGCTCCATAAACGTCCATAACTAAAGTAATCATGATTCTAATCGCTTTTCGAGTTGTGTATGATCCTAGTTGTGAGCATAACCAATTTGGATACAAACGACTCCGCAAGAGACCCATTTTGTCAATGAAAATGAATTCACTCAAATAAAAAGTTGCAACCATTTCATCTGTTATACAGGGCAGTATTACTTATATCTCTCGGTCTCCTAGAACATTAAGATATGGCCAGTGATTTATTTCAATTTACTCAAATTTGTTTCTGACTGAACAGTCACAAAGCAAAAGGCCTGAAAGGAATAGGGACACTGACTGTCGCTTAATTGCCACCACTTAAGAGGCCTGAAACGTTAGTGGTGGAATTGGGGAATGCATTTAATTGTACTGTCGGTCACATTGTGTGAGATTTGGCTTTCAAGTTTATACTTGATCTGTTGTGTATGTAATCAATGATTATGTAACCAAGCTTTCTAACCTATAAAAGGATGTAGCCTTCTGTACAGGCTCGTGGGCTGGTTGCTCACACATATGCAAGTAGACACTGGACAAACACGACCCACATTAAGCAAGCAAATCAGAAGGCGGGCGTTGTCTAGAATAAAAACGGATATCTTAAAAGGAAATATAGAAACGATATACCAGTACTTCCTCAGACAACGCTTCCTCAGTAGCGTAATTGCAAAGACTAACAGGAGCCACCATGTTAGCTCAGTTTAGGCTACTGTTACGAGGACGTGGGCACGTATTAATGGCTCGAGTTTTTACAATAACATGGCGCTTCGAGGGGCTCTAGCTTTCATGGGTAGATTTAAAGGAAGGAAAATTAATTGTAAACAAAAGAAAAAAAAGTGTAGGCTAGCGTACAGCAACAACATTCCCCACCCCCACCAGGGCGGCAAAAGGGAACCAGAGTACGCAGTGTAGCGTTTCATGTTCACTATTACACTGTAATCTAGAGAGTATTGCAGATTATCACTAGATGCAGCCTACAGTTTATAGACATAACCCAAATGGAAATATTTTAAGACAAATATTGCTTCGAAACAACAAACACAACATAAGCGTCCATAACTAAATATGATCACATTTCTCTGTATAGTGTAACTACTGCGCTCAGCTGTACTGAGTAGCTAGAAGGCGGATAAGAAAACCGTCTCGACCTCATTACATATTTATACACGGTAGGGAGTGGCCACTGTGAACAGGCTCAGCCAATACAACGATGGCGATGGGACGAAGGCGTTTCACTCTGTTCAGAACACAGAACTTCAACAGCGCGAGCCCAGTAGAGCTTGGGAAAGACAGATAGTCAGGCAGCGGCAAGGGGTGGCTGGACGACCCTCTTCTGGGGGGGTCTGATTATAACAAAATATATACACACATATGTGCATGCCCTGGCCGCAAGATAGGTCATATGACGATAATAGGTATTTTAGAAAGCATATAGCTGTATATCTATAGGCCTACATTTAAGATGCCTATTTTACTTTTCCTGATAGACACGTCCGCTTCTATGAATCAGCGCACTTATTTGGGTACGTCGTATCTGGACATTGCTAAAGGCGCGGTTGAGATCTTTATGAAGGTAAAGAATAATTTTACCTCGACTTTTTTCCACAATAGCGATATGCCTGAATGGAGTAAAGTCCCTTCGACACGTTAATATGTACTGTATGATTTTCTTTTGACAGCTGCGTGCCCGAGACCCGGCTAGTAGAGGCGACAGGTACATGCTAGTTACATTCGATGATCCGCCATACGGAGTTAAGGTAATTCATAATTAAATATTTCATGTGACTAGGCGCAGATATTTTTCTGTCAATGAGACTCTACTGTCCCTCTGGTTTCTAGCCGCGGGTTGGCTGGCCTCCCGGTGGTGAAAACGGCTATTTTGTTAAAATACCCGCAGACCCGGAGCAGCGCTGCCTCTAAACATAGCAGACATTTTGCTTTTGTGTTGGGAAAGCTCTCGGGCGCTGAGATGGAGGCGGAGAGATTTATTATCTGTCATGACGTCTCTTTTTTATTGTAGTGGATTGGCCAAGTAACCTGCACATCTTCTCATGCCCTCCCCTCACACCCGCTCTATGGCTGACCTCCATGCACTTCCATTGGCCAATGTGGACTGGGCAACTCTAACTTACTTCATGTGATACACCCTCTTTCCTCATCTAAATATTATGTAGGCGTTCACACAACATATATTTACGTCTAAATATGAGTTTACATCACAAGTTGTCATCTGTTTTAACGGTCATTATGAGCTCATTACTAGTTTAGAAAATGCCCTTGTATGTATGTTTTCCGTCACAGCCCCTACACACACACACACACACACACACACACACACACACACACACACACACACACACACACACACACACACACACACACACACACACACACACACACACACACACACACATACACACACACACACACCATAACTTCCCATTGCTCCACCCTCAGCTTGATAAACAGTGATCCTTGAAAAGAAATAGAGCACCCAACCCCATGACAATCATTAAATTAGGCAGGGAGAGTCATTAGATCAAGTTTAGGCTGTCAAGTACAACTGTCTTGTGGCATTGTAATTTACAAGTTGAAAGCACATAAGGACTCACCCTGAGGATTTTAAAAACAAGAATGTTCTCTTCCACACAATAGTAATGGATAAGGTGGGAAGAGACCTTTTCAAATGTCACATACCGTTAAACCAAACCAACCGTGTTATTTTAAACTCCCACAGGCACATTTTCATATTGCTTTGAACTGAGTCTTAAGTGAATAATTAAAAATACATTCCATACACTTGATTGAAAATGATTGATACTTCAATGGCCTCACATTTATGCTGCTTACGTGTTGAAGGCACGGCCTGCAGCTGTATGTAGCTAAAGGAGAGCTGTATTTGTCGTTTAACTTTGACAGTGTTAGTGGTTCATTCCCTCACAGTTCATTAGCTCGGTCTCTCTGGCAGGTGGCCAGACATCCTCCAGGGGGCTTTTCTTATCCTCCTACACCCCCACCCCCTTCACCTCCCTCCCACCCTAAACCCGTGCCATGAATACACCCACATCCTCTCTCCCACCTATTGCGAGGATAAAGGGTACATTACATAAAATGTTATTTTGCTGTCCGTACATCCCAGTTTTGGTGCCTTTTCCGATGTGAAATGTCTCAAGGCGGCCATGCACCATTAGCTGTGTTCGTAGCCTACCACATGTAGGAAGGATCCCCCTGAATGTAGGCCTGTTCACTACCAGACAGGCAGCGAGGGCTGAACCTCCAACGGCTGTAAATGTGTTGTGGGGTGTTATGGAATCCGACCACTGGATTTGTGGACTTCCACTGAGAGACTCTCTTTAGCCCTGCTTCATTATTCATGACATATTCAGCAGCTAATCAGAGTGGAGATCCATGGAGACGCTAGCTGAGACAATGCTGTCTTTCCGTCTCTCTAGTCTGAGCTCACTTGTTGTTCTGCTCATGGACCAGAGGAACGTCATTCTTCCTTCTGCCTGCCCTGCTGCTGACATTTTTTTCCACTTGGACTTCCTTCTCTCTCTTTTACTTCACACTTCTTTCGTCTTTGGCATAACATGCTAGTAGGCAGATGGCATTCTCTGTTTACTGGTGTGTGGCTCTCATCCACCACTTATGAGTCAACTGGTGCCTAACGGGTCCATGGGAATGCGAGAGTTGTTTTTGTTGTGTTTGGTTGGGTGAGGTTTACAAATGTGAAACACTGGAGCTCTAATCATACAGGCATGTGTTAGCTGCCCCCATCTATCTTGGCCCTGTGTGTCAGGGGAGCTGGCTTTTATGCCTGTGACAGGTACATTCTGATACTTACTTGATAATAAACACTCTTTTCCTCTCATAATTGCTCTCACGCAAAGTTGTAATCTCTTATCTGGCTCTGCACCGAAGTCAAGGAGTCAGAACCTCAAGAGCATTCCTGTCCCAGGCAGGAGAATCCAGCTGCATATCCTGCGAGCGCTCCGGTGGCAGTGACCCTCCCTCTCCTGGGCTCCGTCTCATGCAGCCTCGACCAGCTGCAGCCTATAGACAGCTCCTCAGGCCAAGATGGAAGCAGCACACTCCTACTGTTGAGAACATTATTGCACCCTTCGTCCCGAATTGCCGTCCTGTCAAGTTTTGTTTCCGTCTATAGAAGGACCATAGGAACCGGTTTGTAGTTACAGTTAGGACGCTTCCTCGCTTCCTCACTGGGCCTTAAACAGAGCAACTTATCTTGTTTATAAATAAGTCTTTAGACTGACAGTACATGGCTGTTGTTCTTGTGTAATGCTTTTAAAAACACACTAATACAAATGGCATGATCTAATACTGGAAGCCAGCGGTGACAGAGATCCAGAGAGGAAAGCCCCCATGACCCCTTGTCTGTGCCTATGTCACTAGCTTACACTATTGGCTATTAACGGATGTGCTGTCACAGTGAGCCCAGCCCACTGCATTACAGTGTCACTGTGCTAATACAATACAGCCACTATGCTGATCTCCATGCATTAGCCTACATCTCCATGGCCATGAATACAGCAACACACTGCTGGATCACATCTCTCCCTGGGCCCTCTTCTGTCTCTTCCCTGTCGACCTTCTATCTTGTTTACTCTTAGTTGCCAGCTCAGACAAGGTTATCATAAAAGGAGGAACCCTGATTGCACGCTTGCAGGCAATTAATTGTTTATGTGGAAGAAAAGGAGTCGAGCAGGAAAGGAACTGAAATATAGTGTTGTCTGAATTATTGAGTGTGAGGAAGTCCTAGGAGTTGAACTGCCTGACAGCAGGATTTTAGTTTTCAGTCACTTCTCAAAAAAGAAAGGTGGCTCCAGATTCCACTTGGTGGTTTGCATGTGTGTGTGTTGGTTGTGTCTGTGCTGACTACAATATTTGTTATGTAGTTCTTTATATGTGTTAGTCCCATTAACTCAGTCATGGAATGTGGTTTGCATTGATTTCATGTTTTTCTCTTTTTTGTGTGCTTTGCTTTCGCTCATTGAACTCATTCCTTCTTTCACTTGTTTCACTCTTTTGCGCTCTCTCTCGTTCTCTCTATCGCCTCCTTTCTCTCTTCAAAAAAAAATGCTAGTATTACCAAAACGCTGGTAAGCTTCGGGTCATCCTTAGATTAAGCATAAGGCTGTAACTGTAAGGTACTTGACCTCCCTGGAGACCAGGAGCAGTCAGACAGCCAGCCAGCCAACCGGCCAGCCAGCCAGCAGCCACAAACTCACAGTTAGCTACTCCCCCACGGGAAGCACTTTTCTCCCTATGGATAGTCAGCACTGGGAGATGTTATTCTGAGAGAGCTATTAGTGTCTAGGCCTTCTAGTAGGCCTTTATACACATCAGACATGTTCAAGGAGAACAATAACATCTTTTAATTTAATCTCTCTCTCACCTTGGTAAATCATTTACATAAGCAGATCATACTGGCCATTCAGGCATTCTGTATGTATGTCTCACAAGCTGAGCCCAATTTTTTATATGAGAAATTGTGAGCCTCTATGCTCTGGGGTCAAGGTAATTTGATGCTGTCTGAGTGTGTGTTTGTGTGTGATGTGTGGTTGTTTACAAGGGGATGTTTATGCCTGTTCATGGTGTTGTGTGACGTCGGGTTGGCTCCCTCCGAGAGTGTGTTGCTGTGAGTGTGATGTGACACAGGATCCGTGTGGGTTTCAGGCGGGCTGGAAGGAGAATCATGCTACTTTCATGAGTGAGCTGAAGAACCTGCAGGCGTCTGGTCTGACCACGCTGGGCCACGCTCTCCGCACAGCGTTTGACCTGATGAACCTCAACCGCCTCGTCTCTGGCATCGACAACTATGGACAGGTAGGCGTGTGAACACACTCACACACCTTCTAGACTTTTTCAACTGCGTTCCATTTCCACCCTTCCCTGACAGTTCCCCCTTTATAATGGTTTCATTCTTTCATTACCTCCTTTAGATTAGATGATCATTTATTCATATCATGTTAGAAATGACTACTATATCATCAACAAGTTAGTGCATGCCGAGTTAGTGAACATCCAATCGGAGCTCACTCCACCTTGGCTTGCATCAGTCGTTATCAGCACTCCATCCTCACACATTGTTTCTCTGAACCTTTGCCTGAAAGCTATGATGGATTAACACACTTGAGAGGGTTAGGCTAGTGGTGTGCATCAGGAGTGTAAATCTACTTAGGTATTCTCCCAGTAAGTGTGGTAGAGAGAACGCTGACCCCTACAGTACAGAGGAAGAGCTGGTCTCTGTCCTCAAAGACTCAAACAAGGACACTCCTCCTCCTCCTCCTCCTCCTCCTCCTCCTCCTCCTCCTCCCCCTCCTCCTCCTCCTCCTCCCCCTCCTCCTCCTCCTCCCCCTCCTCCTCCTCCTCCTCCTCCTCCTCCCCCTCCCCCCCTCCTCCTCCCCCTCCTCCTCCTCCTCCTCCTCCTCCTCCTCCTCCCCCTCCTCCTCCTCCTCCTCCTCCTCCTCCTCCCCCTCCTCCCCCTCCTCCTCCTCCTCCTCCTCCTCCTCCTCCTCCTCCCCCTCCTCCTCCTCCTCCTCCTCCTCCCCCTCCTCCCCCTCCTCCCCCTCCTCCTCTCCCAGCATGACCAGCAGTTAAGCATCGACAGCAGAAAGGGGGCAGCGCATAATTCTGTACCCATACCCCCTCTGGGTGAATGTATCTGTAGTGCATGTTTGATGTTTGATTACAATGTCATAGTAAAGGTCTACATAAGAGTAATGGGCTGTCTGAATGTAGGTGAATGTCATTCATGATAAGGGACATTTCACAGTGCCGTGCAGAAGGGCCGCTTGGTGACTGTACATCTCAATCTGCCTGTGTGGCTGAGCTCTAACAGTAACCCACATTGAATGGAGTATTTGAAAAGTGTTTGAACGCCGGCTCTCTTTTCCCCTCAGGGCCGTAACCCGTTCTTCCTGGAGCCGTCTGTGATCATCACCATCACGGACGGGAACAAGCTGACACACAGCTCGGGCGTGCCTGACGAGGTGAAAGCAGTCTCCTGTCATCTGACAAACACCCAAAGACGCCAGCTCAGAACCAGAGGCTGAAA
This sequence comes from Osmerus mordax, assembly GCF_038355195.1. Taxonomy (NCBI): domain Eukaryota; kingdom Metazoa; phylum Chordata; class Actinopteri; order Osmeriformes; family Osmeridae; genus Osmerus; species Osmerus mordax. Next base: position 9,575,412 of record NC_090061.1, read on the forward strand.
CCTGTCCGTCCGTCTCAGCCTCTGAGACCAATACTTTAAAAATCCACCAATAAAAATCCCCCTAGACTTAATTGGAGCCACAGTGTGTCCAGCTTCTTCGTATGCATGGAATGGGTATAGCCCGGTGGGAGAGCATTTGCCTGCAGAGGTCCCAGGTTCAAATCCCCATATCTACGTTGCGTTCGGGATAAAAGCATTTGCTTTTCAAGCGTATGATATGATAGTAGGTCAGTGGGGTAAAAAGACGAGGAAATACTGCTGGACCTTCACACGTTTCATGTTATCATGTCCACGACCTCACCCTCTCCTTTATGTACTCCCTGACTTCCCCAGCTGCACCTGCCCCTGAACTCTCCTCTGCCGGGCAGCGAGCTGACCAAGGAGCCTTTCCGCTGGGACCAGCGTCTCTTCGCCCTGGTGCTCCGCCTGCCCGGGGCCTCCACGCCTGACAGCGAGCAGCTGGGCAGCGTCCCCACGGACGAGTCTGCCATCACCCAGATGTGCGAGGTCACCGGAGGTAGGGAGGGAGGAGGAGGCCATTGGGGATGTATTCAAAACAGCTTTTTAGCTGTAAAGAAGATTTTCAGCAATGTCTTGCCCTGATTTGTAAGCACCCTGGTTTAGGACCACAACTGTTCTGCTCTCTCTACCTCTCTGCTGTTTATGACACTGCAGTGCTAATGGTGTCGGAAGTCATTTATAATGCAACCCATGTAATGTTCTCATTGACTGGGTGTTTATTCTGCAACACTGACTCTCATGCATTCTTAGTTCTCTGCCAGAAGAGGAAAACACAGCGACTCTCTCTCCTCTCCATCTCTCACTCCTCTCTCCTCTCCATCTCTCACTCCTCTCCCCTCTCCATCTGTCACTCCTCTCTCCTCTCCATCTCTCACTCCTCTCCCCTCTCCATCTCTCACTCCTCTTTCCTCTCCATCTCTCACTCCTCTCCATCTCTCACTCCTCTCTCCTCTCCATCTCTCACTCCTCTCCCCTCTCCATCTCTCACTCCTCTCCATCTCTCACTCCTCTCCCCTCTCCATCTCTCACTCCTCTCCATCTCTCACTCCTCTCCATCTCTCACTCCTCTTTCCTCTCCATCTCTCACTCCTCTCTCCTCTCCATCTCTCACTCCTCTTTCCTCTCCATCTCTCACTCCTCTTTCCTCTCCATCTCTCACTCCTCTCTCCTCTCCATCTCTCACTCCTCTCCCCTCTCCATCTCTCACTCCTCTCCATCTCTCACTCCTCTCCCCTCTCCATCTCTCACTCCTCTCCATCTCTCACTCCTCTCCATCTCTCACTCCTCTCTCCTCTCCATCTCTCACTCCTCTTTCCTCTCCATCTCTCACTCCTCTTTCCTCTCCATCTCTCCATCCCTCAGGACGGTCGTACTGTGTACGGACCCAGAGGATGCTGAACCAGTGTCTGGAATCTCTGGTCCAGAAGGTTCTGAGCGGCGTCGTCATTAACTTTGAGAAGACAGGGCCGGACCCGCCACCGGTCGGTGAAGGTATGTTCCAGAGGTGGGCCGGGCTGAGTTTGCATCTGCTGCTTGCATCTCAAGGTGACTCTGAAGGTAGTCGCCTGATGTGCAGCACACAGCTGTCTTGCGGTCTTCAGAAAAAAGAGGGACCCGTTTGATTGCTCTGCAAAAATTTCCTTCCTTTCAATATCCGGTCGAGAAATCCCGGACCCACAAGTCGTTCACCGAAAAGGATCACTTGATGAGACGATTGAGATGGAGCCCACATCTGTGTTAGTGCTGTATGGTTGAGAGGCTGCCTCTCTCACTGTGTCTGCCTGTGGTTCTACAGATGGTGTGGTGGACCCGGTCCGCCCCGTGTCGTCCTTCAGCCCGCAGCCCTGGCACAGTTGCCACAAGCTCATCTACGTACGGCCCAACCCTAAGACAGGGGTGCCCGTTGGCCACTGGCCCATCCCAGAGTCCTTCTGGCCGGACCAGAACTCCCCTACTCTGGTGAGTGGAGGGTGGAAACTGCACTCATTTTTTACATCTGACCTGACCACCAAAGAGAGGCCCCATGAGTTTCTCATTAGTCCCCCTCATTTGACATTCATGAAGGATATTAACCTGAAAGGGAGAGTGACCATTTAGCCACTGCAGAGTGCATACTACTGCTGGGCTGCTCTAAATTCAAATGGCTGGGATAATAGGTTGTCATGCTCTCCTCTCTGTTGCTTTCTGGGGGCTGTATTTCTCCTGACCACTCGGCCTTTTTTGGCCTAAGGGCAAGACTGACTGCGAGCAGACAGCAGCCTTTGAACGATCCATCATAGGGTTTTTATACTCTCTAATCTCTTTTTTCCCCCGCTGTCCTACCCAGATAAGGTTTGTGTTGAGAGAGATAAAAAGTTCTAGACAGTAAATACTCAGTCTTCCTCTGTCCATGCGCTCTTCCCCCAGCCGCCCCGCTCCTCCCACCCTGTGGTGCGCTTCTCCTGCGTGGACTGTGAGCCCATGGTGATTGACAAGCTGCCCTTTGACAAGTACGAGCTGGAGCCCTCGCCCCTCACCCAGTACATCCTGGAGAGGAAGTCTCCTCACATGTGCTGGCAGGTAAAGTCAACACACGCAAGCAAGCAAGCAACAACCGCAGGCTTTTAAAAAAATATATATACTTGTCAGTCAGAGTTTGTTCTCATTCTCCTCCTGCCCCCCCCCCCCCTCCCCGTCCCTCTCCAGGTGTTTGTCAACAGCAGTGGGAAGCACAGTGACTTGTCTGAGCCCTTCGGCTACTTGAAAGCCAGCACCACTCTCACCTGTGTCAACCTCTTTGTCATGCCTTACAACTACCCTGTTCTCCTGCCTCTACTCGGTAAAGGATACTTGCACCAGTGGGGTATTTTGCATAGTGATATCTCCTCTGCATCCCTCCCTCATTTTCCTCTGTATCTCTTCCCAGATGACCTGTTTAAAGTGCACAAACTGAAGCCAAACCCAAAATGGCGGCAGGCTTTCGAGATGTACCTGAAAACCATGCCTCCTTACTTTCTCTTGGTAACGCATGGAACAACATCTCGTCTCTGTACCTATCATGTCTGTGCCTGTATCGATACAGGAACAACCCTAAACTCTCTCTCTTGTCTGTCTCTCTCTCTCTCTATTTCTCTGTCTCTTTTTGTCTACCTCTTAACAGCCCTTGAAGAAAGCCCTGAGGATGATGGGAGCACCCAACCTGATCTCAGACAACATGGACTGTGGCCTCAGCTACAGTGTCATCTCCTACCTGAAGAAACTCAGCCAGCAGGTCAGTCCGACCCCATCCTTCCTCAGACTCCACACCAGAAAGACCTCGGCGTAGCTTACAACACACCCATACACATACGTGTGCGGCTGGTGTAATACAAGTTTGTTTTCATGTCAATCTTCAGGCTAAGATGGAATCAGACCGTTTGATTGTGTCCGTCGGGAAGAGGCCTCCCCAGGAGACGGGTATCAAAGTGAAGAACCACTCCAGCGCCCTGTCCCTGGCCCACCGCAAGGACTTCAAACAGCTGCTCCAGGGGATCACCGGGGAGATGCCCCTGCGCCTCGCAGACATCAACTTCAAAGAGTTTGCCGGCTTTCAGATTGCGCTGCTCAACAAGGTACAGGAGGCGGGAGGCTCGTGTGGTGCTCTGTGGTTGCGAGGGCAGTGAGAGGGACAACTGTGAGAGGGAGGGGTTGTTTTGGCTCTCACTGGAGCTCTGTTGGTTTCTCTCCTCAGGACCTGAAGCCACAGGCTTACCGGAACGCCTACGACATCCCCAGACGGAACCTTCTAGATCAGCTGACACGTATGCGCTCCAACCTGCTGCGGACTACTCAGAAGCTCATCCGAGGACAAGATGAAGGTACATAGTTAGATAGATACATGGGTAATTTGGAAGATCTCTTGGGGGAGATGGGGATGGGCCTAATAGTGTTCTCCGAAGCCCAATTAAAACAGTATCCCAATGAGGATAAATGACATTACGGTGGTTTTAATGGGCCTGCTTGCTTGTTATTAGACTACCTTCACAGTATCCCAGTGGCACAGATGGGGAACTATCAAGAGTACCTTAAGCTGATGCCTTCCCCTCTGAGGGAGATCGACCCTGACCAACCCAAACGCCTGCACACATTTGGAAACCCCTTTAAACAGGACAAGAAGGTACCAGCACGCGTGAATTACGAGCGAACACATTTTCATGTACACGTGACACGTTTCTAATGCCTCAATACAAACAATGGTGGATCTCGTCTTTCACCCGACAGGGGATGATGATAGACGAAGCGGACGAGTTCGTTACGGGGCCCCAGAACAAGAAGAGGGCCGGCGGTGATCCCAACCTGGGCTCCGCCCTGAAGAGGAGGCGGAGCATGTCCCCTCTGCTGCGCCGGCCACAGACTCCACCCATCATCACCAACCATGTGGTGGGGAAGGGGCCGGCGGGGGCCCTGGGACAGGCGGGACTCATCAAGCCCATCCCACTGCACCAAGGTGGGGAAGAGATAAGGCATCTACAGGATAGGACCGAAAGGTCAACCTTGAATGGGGTATACGGGTAGATCAGAGGGCTGGACAATGTGTGTACAAGTTATCTGACTAAGGTTTATGGTATGTATAGTATAGTGTAGTAGTATTAAGGTGAATTACATTAGGATGATGCAGGCTGCAAAAAACGCTGTCTATTTGATCATGCGGTTCCTCCCCCTGGTCATGTAGTGAAGCGTCCTCTTCTCTCCCCCCAGGAGCGGAGGGCAACAGTGTGCTGGCCATCGACAGTAATGGGGAGGGGGGTCTGGGGGATGATCCAGGGGACAGCTGGCCTGCAGAGGTGGACGGCGAGGGAGGGAGCCCAGCCTCGCTCCCCCTGGACGAACGGGAAGGAATGTGTGATGGGGACAGTGGGGAGGAGAGGGGCGAGATGGAGGACAGGCTGGACGAGGACGGGCTGGACGAACGACCCCCTGAGAGGCAGCAGAACTGCAGCGGTCTGAGCCCCCCAGGCCAGGAGGAGGCGCTAGGAGACGCTGGAGCAGACCTGGCCATGCCGGGCACGGTGGTGGTGATGCCACTAGATGGCAGCAACGCAGAGCTGCGCACGCGAGTTATCAAGGAGGTCCGGAAACCTGGACGTAGTGAGTTCAACCTCATATGTGGATTGCCAACACCACACACATACATACAGTAAACGTAATCCAGACTATGTTGTGATGTGGTGTCATAATTGAATAGAGATGTCCGATTGAAACTAGGTCAGTATAGATCAGTAACTATTCCCCATGCGAATCTATACAGTTAACGCCAATATCTGTTGCCATGTGGACCTGGGTTTAACCCTTTGTGTGCTTGTGGTTGCCCTTAGACTATGAGACCATATTCCAGCTCCTGCAGGAGGTGAAAGGTCCTGTGACGGTACAGAGGTATTTTATTCATCACGCCATCAAAGAGGCTGCCAGGTAATCCCCACTAGCTACACTCAGGGAAAACAGTACAGAGCTATGCTAACTCACAACACTAAGTGATACTGTGTTGACAGACCAACATGGACATTGTCAGATAAGTACATTTACTGTCCTCTCCTGCCCCCCCCCCCCCACACACAGGTTTAAGAAGCGGGTGCTCATCCAGCAGTTAGAGACCGCCCTTGAGGAGATCGAGGAGAGGCACTTGTTGTCTGCCCGACTCAACAACGACCATGGGAGATAGTGACGAGGACAGGGTACCCAGCAAGACTGGACACAAACACAACTCCCAACGTGGACAACACTGCCACAACGGCAAACACCATCTCATAGAACTGCCAGCCTGGTCTGGGAGAGAGAACAGGAGTGGTGAAAGGGGATTGGAGGGGGACAGACGTGGGACGAGGTGTCTCCATGACGTGGGACGAGGTGTCTCCATGACGTGGGCTGAAGTCACTGTCCTTGTGCTGTGACTTTGTGCTTGCACAGCTCCCTCCCAGGGGTGAAAGGTTGGGGGCTTTACCCTGGGAGAAGGCCACAGGATTGAGCCTGAAGGAAGACCAATCAGCTAAGACTTTGAATGTAATCCTCTCTACGCTGACGGCTGCCAGTGGTGACCATGTGACTCCGGTCTGTCTACAAACATGAATTAATTCACACAGATATTGTCTGAACTGTTCAATCAGGTATGGCACACACAGTGCAGATGGAACATTGTAGGACAGGGGACAAGATTTGTCATGTGAGGCATGCATTGGAACTCATATTAACATGATTTCTGAACATGATTAGGACTAACTGCAGCAAGCTGCAGGGCTCATTGCAGTTCAAAGCAATAAGGACCTTTAAGGTTAAGCGCTAGTGTAATGTTCAAAACACATTTGAAGAATGAAACTGTGTACTGTGTACTGACTTCATAACCTGAGTCTCACATGAGAAATCTGATCTACCTCAACTCTTTTGATTTGTGTTGTTCATGTGTGTGTGTACTGCATGGACGGACAGGGCCGGGGTCCAATTAGAGGTGGACCTCATGCATCCTCAGTAGATCTGTTGTCTTAGCGAGATTACCTGAAAGCAATGTTTTATGGAGCCCAACATGACTCAAAGCAATAGTTCTTGTCAAGTCTTATAAGCTCAGTTGTTTGTGGGACTTGGTAAGTGAGTGACGTGAGAGGACGCCACCTGTTTGGTCCATCTCCAGGACCTAGAGCCCAGCCTATTATAAACCCCTCCTCTCATTTGGCTCCTCACAATCTCTCCATTCTCTTCTTGAATAACTGTTGGGGCAAGTAAAACCCCTGCACCCCCAGTCACCTGTTCTACAACTGGGACAGCTGGTTAGCCACCACCTGCTTCGTGGCATCCTGTTGACAAACAAAGGCTGCCCAGTTCTTTTTTGATGTGTCCATGGAGTTTGTTTTTACATGAAAGATATGTATACTACTTTGTAATGTTCATAAAGAATATAGAATATTTTTGGATGTTGTTCATACCTGAACATAAAAATATATTATTTTGAAAGAAAAGTTGTATAAAACCAATTTTCTAAATGGTTATATATGATGAAAATTTTATGACGTTTTTTAAAATAAATATATAAAAACAAAACAATGCTGTTGAAATACTTTGTGGCTATGTATTCTATGTATTGCAGAGTTAATTTTAAGAACATTTCTCAAGAAATCTTTAGTGCACATGTTACATGCTTACAGATCAAATTGAAAAGAGCTTAAGTCTGAATATTACAAAATATAATTGTGTCTAAACATATTTAGATATTTGGGCTTGAAGATACCCTCATTGATGGTGTTACGTGATTGTGTACTCATGCATTTTTTCTATCAATTATTGGAATTCAAATGTCCACAGGACACATGGTAAAATCTCTGAATGATTTTTATTAAGTTAAAAACAATCTGAGTCTTAACAAAATGAAAAAAACATTGCCCAAGCAAATGTACCATTAGTCTCTACAGTGTTCACAGTATCATTAGATTTGCTGTAACACTTCCTCTGCTTTCATCCCCTCCAGGCTTGGTTTCTGTGGTTTCCATTACCACAACTCTGTATTGCAATAATTTGTTCATAGCTACCTTTGAAGCCTCTTTCACAAATCAGGGAGATGGTGTGATGGTCATGAAATTCTCTCCCTCGAGTAAGTAAAGGCTTATCACCTCATAAGATAAATCTTATTTCAGCAGAAAACATGAAATACATAGTTGCTCAAGACAGCTGTTCAAGATGAATGTGTGGCAAATAAAACAAACATTCTCTATACCCTTAGTCCAATAACAAATAACAATACCCCGAAGCAACTTGGAAGGGGTAGGACTAGGGATAGATGTTTCAACTGACTAGCAATCAAAATTATGTACAAACAAACCTGCCTTGAAATTGGAGGGGTTGGCACAGTCAAGAGTTAAATATTGTAACCACTTTTATGGAAAGAGATGCACAGCATATTGTACAGCATATTAATATATGTACAAAGACAAATTAACAGGAGGGACAAGGGTAATCCCCTTGCATCTAAACCAAAAAGCTCATCTGTGCACAGAAACAAAATGACATGTGGGCAGGAAAAGGCCAGTCTCAGTGCAAATGCTCCAGCTTGCGTAGCCGCAGAGGATTGGAAGGCAGGGCCTGTTGGTTTTGGGCTGTGGAAGCTTCTTGGTCCGGGCTACGGAAGAGCACCCGGCCTCTGTGGTTGAACAGGTAGAAAGACGGGTGGTTCTTCAACGTGTCAAATGTCCTAGAGGTGGGAAGAAAGTCATTATTGAACATTTTACTTCAATGTACATGTACCTCAACCACATGTAGACAGGATACATGTAGGATGCCTGGTGGGTAATTGATGCTTACTTGTTTTTCAGTTCCGATGACGCATCCATGTCTTTGAACTCACCAGCAATGTGGACTATACCATAGCATGTCAAAACAAATGCTAAAAAAGTCTGCAAGACAATCTACAAAATACAAATAATTGTTATCATAAACACTAGACATCTCATTCAGAGCCCAAATGGTCTATTGTTGAAGTGCTACAGTGGTAACATTATGATGACTTACATCTATTGGTAGTGTTTCATTCTCCTTTTCTGTTAAACGCATGTAGGATCGATCTGTTGAGAAGTGGAAAAGAGACAATAAGCAAACTATGAAATTTTCCTTTATCACAGCACACCTTCATGCCATGATGTAATCGTTCAAATTGTGGCCAATTGACTGAACTGCAGCATTTTGCTACTGGCAATAGAAACGTTACAACGTCTTTAATACAATTCTTTGATTCGCCTCAGATGCTGCAGGATTGGTTAGCGTTTTCGTAGGTGTACCAAGGCAAGAGGCATCACCGTGCAAGCTTGTTGTACGCAGTAACTGGCTAGTGACAATGACAGGCCGCAATTGTTCACAGCTTGACCGAAATATAACGGATTGTTGCCTAAGCTTAAAGGAAATTCAAGTACACGTTCGTTTCTTTTTCACATGTAATACTTACGCTGTGCCGCTGAAAAAGCTGCATGGGCCAAGGCAAAAAGACCAAATCCGACTACACCTTTCCAAAAAGACGAAGCCATCTTCAACGGTAGTAGTGTGATTCTCGCTTCGACAGATGAAACTAACTTCCGGTTGCGTATTTCCGAAGATTTTCAAAATAAAAATCAATTGTACTTCTCGTTTTTTATTGATCTTGTGTAATATGACACAATTTGTATATCACATATCGCATTACAAAGGTATATAGTAGGCTAAATATAATAACATTAAAACACTTTTTTATTTAGCATTAGCTATTTATATCATGTCCACGTTGATTGTCACTTTTAAACGTCACTGAGAGATAACGCATACAGTTAATTTAGCAATGTTAATAAAAAAACTGCAAAAGAAAAATACCAACCCTCCGGAAGACGTTTTCTGTTTTATGAAATCCCCCTAGGACTGGGAGATTCTAACCACTTTTATTTTTATCAAATAAATCACGTAAAACCGGAAACTGTATACCGAATAGATCTGTATGAACTATTCATCCTTCATACCTCCGACCCTCCCCTCTTTTTTGTAATCTCTAAATCTGATCATCTAATCTGATTGTGACAACCCGTGCAAAAATAATCACGCCCCAGTCAAGATAAATGAATGCTTTTTTCTAAGAGAGAAAGCAATATTGCATTTTTCTAAAAATCTAAGCTGGGCTCATTCAAAGTGTCGGTCTTTAACTTCTGTTATAAAAATTCTCGCTGATTAAAACCAAAACTCTCCAAGTACGTTTCCTTCTTCCACACCATGCCTATGGAATGGATATATTTCGTTTAGTAAGGAATAGCTCACACCTCCCTCCCCTTACTGTACCTCATAATTTGATAACTTTTCTAAGTTCCATCACTTTGACTTTTGTCATTTCAAAACCACGTGTTTTAGAGGACAAACAGTATCTCTTCAATTTCATGTAAAGACCTCACACTAAGAGTTTATACATTTAAATGAATGTTTTGCTACTTTCCCCAGGCATGTTTCCAAATTGTATTATCTTCAACTGTCCAACAGGTGGCGACAGGTAGCCTGGTTAAGGCAGGCATTGTTGGGAGACCCAGACAGATTGTAAAGAGAAGCAACCTTCAGTCTACCGTGTTTTGACTGTGTTGTGTGATAAAAATCTATTTTCTTATTCCTGGGTGTTCGTGGAGGTGTCACCATGAGTTCTCAAAGTAAAAAGACAAAAATTACCTCCAAACTAAAGGGTAAGTTATTTGTAATGCCGTGTACTAGTCTGTTTTGCTAACCCACTACTGTTAGCTAACGCTAGCTGAGTATAGGCCCTGCTATGCTAGCTAAATCATCTTGTACTAGCCTACTGGTATGGTATGAAATAGCTCTGGAAATTTGATGTTCTGTGGTTTATTATTTGCAGTGGGGAAGGTCGGTTCGAAAAACAAAGAAGATGCTCCTCATGAATTGGAGAGTCAGTTCGTCTTACGGCTTCCTACGGTAAGACATGTCAACTAGCCTACCAGTTACAGTAGCTAGTACAGTACTGAGACTAGTGTAACTCGAAACACTGGCACCTAACGTGTTATTCAAAACGAGTTGACCCGCTAAGTTTTCACAATGAATGCCAGTTATTCGTGAGGATTTTATGTAAACTGTGTAAACCGATACTAGTATTTCAATGTTCTCTCCTGAAGGAATATGCCTCAACGGTGAGACGGATTGCACAGTCAGGCAGTATGAATCTTAAAGATAGACTCACCGTCGAGCTGCACGGTAATTTGAACTTCTGTAATGTGTCATACACAAGGCCATAAAAAGGTTGAAATATATAACGTATACTGCCAACCTTATTTTTTACCTATTAAGCATTAAGTTTGATAGCTTTGCTCATGACATGCTACTTTGCAGCTGACGGTCGCCATGGTATTGTGAGGGTGGATCGTGTCCCTTTGGCTTGTAAACTAGTGGATCTGCCCTGTATCCTGGAGTCCCTGAAAACAGTAGACAAGAAGACATTCTATAAGACTGCTGATGTTTGTCAGGTAGGACTATTTGATCCATTTGAATGCATAGTAATAATGGAGAAACAAAGATCTCACATTGTTACAGACAAAGAATACTTCCAGACTATTTTTGTCAATTCATATATTATATAAGGTCACCCCTGTGTGTGAATGTAGATGCTGGTGTGTACGTTAGATGGGGACCTGTATCCTCCCTTGGAGGAGCCCACAGGCACCACAGATCCCAAGAACAAGAAGAAGGACAAAGACAAAGACAAGAAGTTTGTGTGGAACCACGGCAGTAAGTGACCTCCCCTAAACGCGCACGCACACTTACGCACACACTTACACACACACCCTTCCACCGCTGCAGAGATGTGCTGAGCGGGGTGTTTTGTGATACCACTGCTGAGACCAACTTCAAGCATCGGTGAGTCGTGAAGTATCACGTATATTTGCCGCCCCTGCATACAATTGAGCTGTGTTTTGGTCTGCAGTCACCTGCCCTCTGAAGAACACACGCAAGAGAAGATTCCGGAAGACTGCCAAAAAGAAGGTAGTGATATCTCTATTAGCCTTTGAGCAGTTTTCTTCCTTCTTTATCTTCATGAACATGTTCTCTGATGACGATGCTATACATTCACATACTTCACTCAAACAACCTATTTACATTTCTCAAGAAAATGAACAGTTTTCAAAGTGAAACTAAGATTTACATATAAATAAAGCCCTTCCATCTTCATTTGCCCAAAAGGCATGCTGGAAAGCAATTTTACCTTTCCTTTGATCAAAGTGACAGAGAGGGACAGAAGAAGGCAGCTACTTTGTCTTTGGAATAAATCTTCTTGAAGGTGCAGGGCCATATTGATTTGTCTCCTTCTTTTTTAATCGCTAATGTGCTTGCTGGCCTGTGGCCATTTGAGGCATTGTGTGTGTGTGTGTGCGTGCGTGCACACTATGCAAATAGCAGAGCCATGGCAGTGAACATAACCTAATTTCTCCTGCAGTACATCGAGTCTCCCGACGTAGAGAAGGAGGTGAAGAGACTGCTGAGCACAGACGCAGAGGCTGTTAGTGTCCGTATCCTTTTGGCTCACTGCTGACTGTCACCCACACATACTGTCTCTATCTCTCTCACACACACATACTGTCTCTATCGCTCTCACACACACATACTGTCTCTATCTCTCTCACACACACATACTGTCTCTATCGCTCTCACACACACATACTGTCTCTATCTCTCTCACACACACATACTGTCTCTATCGCTCTCACACACACATACTGTCTCTATCTCTCTCACACACACATACTGTCTCTATCGCTCTCACACACACATACTGTCTCTATTTCTCTCACACACACATACTGTCTCTATTTCTCTCACACACACATACTGTCTATCTCTCTCACACACACATACTCTCTATATCTCTCTCACACACTCACTGTTTTTATCTCTGTCACACACACACATGCTGTCTATCTCTCACACACACACGTTTCTTTCCCACACACGCAAATGTTGACTCTTCACACTAACACGCTCAGGCTCAGAGACCCGATTTCTACGTCTCACCTGCGTCGACTGACAAAACACTTAACTCAAAAGATGTGTAGTTTTATAGGACTTCATTAGCACTGAGAATGGAAGTCTGAACCCGCTTGATGGAATAGGAGCAGGGCTATCCTGGGTGTGGTTATGGCTGCTCTTATGGTGGGGCTCATACAGGATGGAGGACCATGCTACTATTGAGGTGGTGGTTGGGAGTGAACGTAGTGTCTTGTCAGCCTTGACCTGGTGCCCAGGATGGGAGGTGATAGCAGAGGATGAGACTAAGGAGGCAGATAACCATGGGTCCCTGGCCAACCTGGACTCCTCACCTGGGACGTCAGGACACAAGATGGGCCACGGCTCCTCAGGTAAGCACACACATACATGGACATGAAGTTTGCATTGCTTACTGTGTTGAATGGCGCCAATATCTAACTGACCTCTCCTTTATCCCGTGTGTTTGTGTGTATGCACGCTCCCCAGCCCAACGAGACGAGTTGAGGGAGATCTTCAACGATATCAGCAGCAGTAGCGAGGATGAGGAGGACGAAGGCGACCGTCACGAGGATGAAGACCTGAACATCATGGACACGGAGGACGATCTGGTCAGACAGCTCCAGGAAAAACTGAACGAGTCGGACGGGGCCCGCGATGAAAGCGACAGGAACAACCAAATAGGTGAGACGTGTGTGTGTTGGAACGTTTCAGACTGTTGGTTCTGACTCATTGGTACCACAGTTCCTTCTAAATGGTGATTCTCAGTCTACCCATGTACACATGGTTGACGTCCCACTGTCAGGTAAGGTTTTCTACCAGAACACACAGAAACAGGCTCGGGACAGACAACGTGACAGGCGCTCACATCATATTAGACATCCTGATGTCACATTGTCTAAATGGGGGATGAAAATAACCTGGCCAAGGTAGCTGGAGTTGTAATGAGGGCTGAGTTTTCTAGGTCAGGCATCTCTCTCCTTTTCCGTATCTCTCCTACCCTCCTTTTCTCTCTCTACTTCTTTCTGGCTCAATCTATATCTCTCTTAGCCCTCCCTCTCCTCCCCCCTCTGCCCCTCTCCCTGGGCTGACGGGCGCTGTGGCTGCACTGCTCTGGCTCAGCCAGCTGTACACTAGTCCCTCTGACACCCTCTGACAGCTACATGCACCTGTCAATCAGCCAGCGTGGCTGTCTGAGCCGCTCTCCAGGGTCCTCGGGCCTTTTTAATGGGCTTGAGTCAGGCCATGCAGGTAGCTGCCATTAGGCTGCTTCTGTTAATGAGCAGGCTGGAACCTGGTGGGCAGACTTGGCTCATCAATACCCTCACCAGTCAAGTGCTGGGGATGAGTCAGGTCTGGGTGGGGTATGAGGCCACAGGTATTTTTGGGAGGATGTGTCTGTTGGGCTGAACTTAATGACAACCCCAGAGGACCTGAAGATAGGCTCCTAACATTAGGCTTAGTTGGTTCAGTCTGTCGGCTTATACTGACTGAATTGGTGCATGGTTGGTGCTACTTGAGGTGTGTGTGTGTGTGAGAGCATGCGTTTGTGTCAGGCTGTCTACTTGGGGTGTGTGCGCACGCGCTCATGTGTGCGAGTTAGCATGTGTGAGTGTCGAGAGAGAAAGTGTGTGTGTGTGTGTGTTGTGTTGCGTGCGGCCGCAGTAACAGGAGAGCCTTGCGCTGTGTCCTGCAGTGATGGAGTACCAGGTGCAGATCAACAGTGTGAAGGCCAAGCTTCAGGACACGCGCGCCCGCAAGAAACAGCAGGAGGACCTGATCATGAAGGTGGAGAACCAGGCTCTGAAGGTGAGCTATGGACACACGCGCACACAGACAACCTTGGAGGCATCCTTCTTTATGTGCAGAATGACCTCTTCAAACAGTCGTGTGTAAAGCTTAACTCCAGACTGCAGGCGTATTGGAGGCCATCTTTTTTTCCCCAGAGACATAAATATAAAATGTCTGCCCTCTGGCCTCCTTTCCCCTCACAGAAATGGCATGAGAATTCATCGCTCCTCCAACTGCTCTTTGGGGGGGAGATTTACAGTGTGTGACACATGAGCGGATATGTCGTGAGGGTTTCCTTTACGGTGTGGCGGTGTCAGTTAGCTCAGTGTCCAGAGGGCAGGAGGAGTCTCATCTGAAGGCATCGTTAGCACACAACCAGGGAAAGGTCAGCTGACTCTTGACGGCCGCTCCAATTGGCCTCTCTTTCTCGGGGAGAACTGTGCCAGAAACGACAGGCGGACGTTTGAAACCGTCACAACTAGGCAAGCTAACATCTGACTGCTCCTAACAAGCTTTTCTTTTCCCCCCTTATCCCTTCTCCTTCTCACTCTTTCCCCCTCTGTCTTTCTCCATCTCTCGCTCTCTCTCTTTCTCTCCCACTCCCTTTCTCCCACACAGAATCGCTTCCAAGCTCTGCTGAATGAGATAATCCACCAGGAGGAACGAGAGATGGAGCAGGTAGGACCCTGTGAATGTTTCCATCTGGGGAGATACGATTAACACCTATCTGCCTGGCTGGGTGCTTGTCTGTGATTCAGGGAGTTACTGCTTAACACCATTTTGGAACCCTGTCAGATCATGCGGGATTAATACAAAGTGGCGTTGTAGCTCACTCTCAAAACTGTTAACATCAAATCAATTCCCCAACTGACTGAACTCTGTAGCCCGATCACTCAAATCTGCTTGTTTTCCTGTTGTGTTGACAAATAAAGGGAAAGGGAATAATATTGGGAGACGTGTTAATCATCAAGCACTTAGCCTCAAATGAGCCCCTGGGGGAACTCCGCCATCAATCAAGCCTCTGTGCTGTTGTGCTCCAACAGCTGGCCTCGCTTCAGGAGCAGCTGGACTCTCTCATCGAGAAGTGACCACCAGGGGGCAGCCACGTGCAAGGCTGCGGTGAGGGGTGACCACCAGGGGGCAGCCACGTGCAAGGCTGCGGTGAGGGGTGACCACCAGGGGGCAGCCACATGCAAGGCTGCGGTGCCGTGGATCCCTGCGGGGGGAGAACGGGCATCTGCTGCCTCAGAAGGAGCGCTGTCAGAAGGATTTGAGGATTTCATCAGCTCCTGTTAAGACTCTTTGCATCATGGATATACAGAACACTGGTGGTGGCTTTTTCTTTTTTTCTATTTTCTCATGTTTTTGTAAAAGTGTGTACAGAAATGTTAATTCGACTTTTGATTTTGATTTAGTATCATTATCCTGTGCTATTTTATCAAGTCATTCACAGTCAGATCAAGCACTGCAATGTTCTGCCTTGGATTAAAGTTAATGTAAAACAGAAAGTACTGAAGAAAAACTGTCAAATCATCTGTAAACTTTGTTTCAATAAACCTTGTCCATCAATATGACTGGTTAGTAATGAACCTACATTTACATTTCATGCACAAAAGATACCCCAACCCAAGTCACCACTGACATAGTTGCATCATTACAACAGCATTTTATTTTTCATCATTACAGCAGTTTTTAGTTTTCCCCTCTCATCTTTAAATCCCCCACAGATTAGTCTCCTACCTTCTAGAATGATTCTGTGTTCCACAGTGATCTTTCAGCTGTCCCTGAGCTCCGGCCTCTGGTCCCACCCACCACCTCACTTCTAGCAGGATGGATTAAACCCAGGATTGGTAGGGGGGTAGAAGAGGGATTAGCACTCAGATTAAAGTGGCCATCTCCAAACCCAGGCTAATCCAGCCATCTGTCAGAGAGCAGTCGGTCGTCACCGGACAGCAGGGCGCAAGGACACTCCCTCCTCGCCAGGCTAATTAGACGAGCAGAGAGGCTGATACTCTCAAAGCCACACTTACTCTCCCAGCACGGCTTTCCCCCTCTTAAACCCCCCAGGGTCCACACACACTTGCGCTCAATAAGGCTTTGAGTGAGGAAGAGCTATCGGAAAATGGAGGAGACCTATCTGTTAAAGCACCCTGGCGTCAAGAAGAAGATTCTAGCTGGAGGGACGGGGCCGCTGCCCCACTTCCCACCCAGCACTAAGGTATGATCATTGAAAATACTTGAATTGAATATCCCCACTGGCAAGTAGCCACTGCTGGGGAAATGAGGTGACAAACATGTAATGTATCCTCAGGGTGCGTACTATGCTGCCCAATAAACCATAAATAAGCTTGGACCCAGATCAAATGTGTGTTTACTGGGAAATGTGGGCGAGTGATGATGATGTAATACTAGTCTAATGAGTTGTGTGTAGTGACACTACATAGAGACTGGTCTGTTTTTACAGGGAGTTGTAATGGACTGCCCCTTCAATTAGAGTCTGTTGAATAATTCATGGAGAGGTGGTGGGGATTATGCTGTATCTGTGTGTAACACACAGTGCAAACATTTGGACTACACAATAGCTACATGGCGTGTTGGCATCCATGTGTCTTTGAACAGTTGTGCCCCAGTGTGTCGTGGGGCTGCTGGCTGATGACGAAGGTTTGCTCCACGCGCCATCTCCTCCTCCAGCCATATGGCCCTGGGCATGCACACCAGGACATTTTCCATGACAGTGCCAATGTTTGTGTATCCTCCCTTCACCAGCTGTGTATGTCTAAGTGTGTGTGTGTATCTGTGTTCCCATTCTGTCAAGGTGCCTCCCAGACCTCCATGAAGTTAAGATCAATACACAAACAAAACAAAGTGCACATATCACACAATATATAGGGGTCAAAACAATATTATACAAAGAGTTGAGGTAGGGGTCAGCCATACACACCCCGATACGCACAATCACGTACTAATGAGCTGTGTGGGTGTGCTTGTTTTGCAGGACCAAAGCTCAGGCACATAATGACCACAGCTCCTCCACTCTGCCCCCTTAATCCTCTCTCTCTCTTTCTCTCTTTCTCTTTCTCTCTCTCTTTCTCACATTCTTTTTCACATTCTTTTTTTCCCCTTTCCTTCTCCCCAAGATTGTGTTCCATTTCCAAACCCTGAAGGACAACTTTGAGCGCACGGTCATTGACGACAGCCGCCTGGCCAAGCGTCCCGCTGAGATCTTCGTGGGGAAGATGTTCAAGATGGAGGTGTGGGAGGTGCTGCTCAAGTCCATGAGGGTCGGAGAGGTGGCCGAGTTTTGGTGTGACGCCATGGTGAGCGTTCAGCTGACGTCCTTCCCCTCCTACACACACACACACGCAGGAAGCTGTAGGGAGGAGAGAGCCAGGATATACTGGAGCTCCAAATGAGGTCTTAATTAATGAGGGGGCTATTGCTCCGCACTTGTATGTATTTCAATCAATCTCATGTGGCCTCCTACACAGACTATTAAAACAAAGAAATATTTTGTGCAAAATGTTGTGTGTGTGCGTGTTTATACTGTGTACGAGGAAAATGAATTTGCAAGTCAAATGAGACTATTGATTGCGGTCATCCAGCTACGGGGCTAGATGGCGTTGGTTTATATCAGCAGGGGTGAGATGAGAAGAGCTTCTGGCTCCGTGTGTGTGTTCAACAGCGGCGTGTATTGAGAGGTCTGTGCATGTGACTGCGTATGTGGGCATCTGTCGGAGAAAGAGAATCACATCCTGGAGTGGTTTCACACAAACTTCCTCTAATTGTCTTTGTGTGTGTGTCGGTGTGTGTGCCTTCTCAGCACACAGGGCTGTACCCCATGGTGTCAAAGAGCATGCGGCTGATCGCCCAGGGTAAAGACCCTCTGGAGGGTCAGAAGCACATGTGTGGCATGGGGAACATGTTCAACTACGGCTCCACAGGGTGGCCGGAGCTGGACGAGCTGATGAGGGAGCCTCAGGCGCTCATCTTCATCATGGAGCTGGTCCAGGTGAGCACTGTTTGGACACACACACACACACACACACACACACACTGATATGCATAAACATAAATTGATGGAGGAACAGAGGATGTTTTTTATCCTCTGGAGGCTGTAGAAGGTATTTAAAATATATAGTTTTCATATATAGTATTCATTCAGACAACAACTAATATTATGCACACACACACACACGTACACAATTCTGCTAACACACACATATCCGCACAGACACACGTAGCTCTTCCAAAATAACAGAGGCTCCTCCAGGAGCGAGCACACCCACAACAACAACAACAGTATATTTCCCTGTTGTTTTAATCACTCCACACCAGAACAAAAAAAAAAGAATTGCTGCCAGGCCCCCAGCAAACTCTCTCTCACTCGCACACAAATGGATTTGTTAAAATGTACGTAGTGGGGGTGATATTTACCTTTTTGTTCCGTTGTGGGCCCCTGTGTTCCCCAGGTGGGAGACCCCTTGTCCTACAAGCGGGAGTCATGGATGATGGAGAAAGACGAAAAGCTGAAGGAAGTGCCGTTGCAGCACATGCAAGGCAACGCCCTGGTCAGACAGGGCCGCTTCAAAGAGGCCTCCGTCAGGTACCAGGAGGCCGTGCTGCTCCTGAGGACCGTCCAATCACGGGTGAGGAAGCAGGGGTGGATGGAAAGGGGGTGAGGAGAGGACTGGGGGGTTAGCGAAGACCTTTCTCCTCAGCGTGTATCGCTGTCCTTGTCTGACGCCCGGTGTTGTGTTGTGGGTAGGAGATGCCTGGAGATGAGGACTACATCAACCTGAGTCGCCTCATCATTCCCCTGGTGCTCAACTACTGCCAGTGCATGCTGGAGCTGAACGAGTTCTATGAGGTGATACTACACACCTCAGAACTCCTGGACAAGCATAAAGGTATACACCTGACACCCCACACACACACGCACGCATACACACATTATCTTAACATGGAACAGGTCACCTTCAACGGTCATGTGTGTCAGTGCGAGGGAGACATCATGTAAGCACTGCGGTGGATGTTATGTTAAGCCATGTGAGGCATTTAACCGTCAAGGGATTGGTGTTGCTCTGTCCATGCATGCCTGCACCGCCTTATGGGAGCTCCCATTTTGACACAGTAGATGTAGCTCACTGTCTTATGGATGAGGTCATCATCCAGAGATTGGGTCCATTGAGGCAGAATCTTCTTCACTTTTGCCCTCTGCACTTATTTGTGGTTGGTATGTGTGTGGTTTGTGTCTGTGTGGTTTGTGTGTATGAGTTGCAAAAGTGCTCCTCCATGCTCCAGTAGACCAGTGCGTACAGTGGTCCCAGTCCTACTAATGAAGCTTATGGAAATGGGCTGTCCCAAAGCAACATCAGCACTCTCCCCTCCTCTCCACTCCCCTCCCTCCCCTCCCCCCCTCTCCTCTCCCCCCCTCTCCGATCCCCTCCTCTCCTCTCCCCTCTCCTCCCTCCCCTCCTCTCCTCTCCTCTCCTCTCCCCCTCTCCTCTCCCCTCCTCTCCTCTCCCCCTCTCCTCTCCCCCTCTCCTCTCCCCTCCTCTCCTCTCCTCCTTTTCTCTCCCCCTCTCCTCTCCCCCTCTCCTCTCCCTTCCTCTCCTCTCTTCTCCCCCTCTCCTCTCCCCTCCTCTCCCCTGCTCTCCTCTCCCCCTCTCCTCTCCTCTCCCCTGCTCTCCTCTCCCCCTCTCCTCTCCTCTCCCATCCTCTCCTCTCCTCCTGTCATCACTACATTGTTGTCTCTATCAGTTCCAATCTGCTGTTCTTCCACTCCCTATCCCCCCCCCCAGTGAGGAGAGACTTCTTATTTCTACTGGAGATGTGCTCAATGGAGGAGGGCTCACCGCAGTGGTTCTGTTAGTGCCCGAGGCTTTGAGGAAATCTATTTAAATGTTGGCAGAATAAAAGATTTAGAGGAGGGCTGAGATGAAAAGGAGAGGAGGAGGGAGAGGTCCATCTGAACCAGGCACTGGAGTCCACTCCTCAGAGAGGGAGGGATTAGGTGAAAGGGTGTGTGTGGAGCGAGGTCCGTAGTGTGGGCACACACTCTCAATCACTCACTCACTCTGTCATTCTCTCACTCATGCACGGAAGCACACACCACAAAAGCATTCAATGCTCTAAGCTGACAAGAAATGCCATTATTTGATCATATTCAACACCCTCTGCCCTAAAGTGCATGAGTAAACATGGGCTTAGTCACATTGAGCCAGAGTATGTAGTATTTGTTTGTCAGAGTATAATTTTTATATACGTATATATTTTTGGGATTCTTTCATTCTTCCCCCCCCCCCAAAAAAAACACTGATCTTCTTCATAGACTGTGTGAAAGCCTACTACAAGCGAGCCAAGGCTTACACAGCCGTGTGGGATGAGAAGGAGGCCAGGAAGGACTTCAACATGGTGGCCAGTCTGGACATCAGCCTCGCCCCTCTGATCCACAGGGAGCTGAAGAACCTGTCTGAACGCATGAAGGAGAAGTACTGGGAGGAGAAGGAGAAATACTGGAACATCCTGGAGACGGAGAAGAAGGGTGACGAGGAGGAGGAGGAGGTGGAGGTGGAAGAGGGCAAGGGAAGTAAAGAGAGAGAGCCAGGCGAAGATGATGAGAGCACAGCAACCGTAGTGGAAGAGGGGCTGAAGCCCAGGGAGGACTCAGACCCACAACAGGAAGTCAACAAAGTCATGCAGGCTGAGACGGAAGTAGCCAATGATGAGGTGGAAAGCAGTCTGGGCACTAAGACGGAGACCAATAAGATCTCTCCGTCCGTGACGGAGGGAAAGGATTGGCAGCAGATGTTACTCCAGATCAAGTTCCTGCAAGACGAGGGCAACTTCCGTTTTAAAGAGCATCAGTATGAAGAGGCTTCTGGAAAATTCAAGGAGGCGCTTGAGTATGTGGATTTCCTTCAAACCAAGGTCAGTGTCAATGTCCTCATCACCATGCTCATCTGATGACGTGCTGTGTCACAGTCACCTGGCAACAGCCATCTTGCACACTCATAATCTTTCCCCATTCTTGTCTTAAGCACTTTGAGCTGCAATTCTTGTATGAAAAGTGCTATATAAATAAAGTCTTACTTACTTACTTACTTAAGGTTCAGACGAATAGCAGAGTAGGTATGCGGATAGAATAGGGAGAGGAGAAGGAAGCTAAAAATAGCAGAACCTTGGAGAGTTCTGTGTGACAGTGCTTGCCCAAGCAGCTCTATCTCACACCCAGTCTCTCTCTCGTCCTCCCTCTTTTCTTATTGCTCCTCCTGTCTCTCTTTCTCTCTCTCCCCTTCTCTCCCCTTTTTTGTCACAAATGGTCTCAATTCTCGCTCCCTCCCTCAACCCTCCCTTCTACCCCTTGCTCCCTCCCTCCCTCTCTCCCTCCATCCCTCTCTCCCTCTCTCCCTCCACGCCTTCACAGGAGGTGAAATATAAAGGCGAGGACTGGGAGTCTCTGGAGAAGGTGCGTCTGCCGCTCACGCTCAACCTGAGCCAGTGCATGCTGGAGCTGCGGGACTACCAGCACGTGGTGGAGCTCAACGACAAGCTGCTCAAGCAGAACAGAGGTAGACCATCTCACGGCTGGCCACGCCAGCACACCAGCCACAGGAGAGGGCGAGGCAGGGAGAGAGATACAGGGAGAGAGGAAGATTGAGCGAGAGAGAAGGAAAGAGGGACAGAGAGAACGAGGGAGAGGAAGAGATAAAAGGAGGGAGAGAGTGATAGAGAGGGCGAAAAAAAGAAATAGACAGAGATGGGTGTAAACACACACTCAGTTTAGCTGGACACCACCTCTCTTGTGGAAGCGAACAAGTTGCATCTGTGGTAAACACGGCATGTTACTGCCATAGGTGATTGTTCTATCTCAAGGAGAGCTGCTTGCATCATTCTCTGTTATGGAGCCTCCCCTCCCTCTTGTAGTGTTTTCGGCCCAGCCGTAAACACCACATTCACGAGTGAAACTCACTGTTCTCTTTTCTACCTGAATTATTTAATGTGGAGGCTGTGTGATATGGGGAGGCTGATCGTTTCCCTTCGGTTTTGTAATATTATCTTTCCCTCTCCCCAATTCTCTCCTCGCCCCCTCTCTTCTTCTCTCTACCTTTAATCTCCCTCTCACTTGCTCCACCAATCTCTTCCCATCCTCTGCCTCCCTTGCTCTTGTCCCTCCCACCATCTACATTCTGGTTTTCCTCTCCTCCTGTTTTCACTGATATCTACCCTTTCTCTTCACTGTACCACCAACCCTCTCTTTGATGTCCCTCCAAACCCTCCCGTCTCAATCCCTCGAACTCCCCCCCCCCCCCCCCCTTCCTCCACCTCCAGGTAATATCAAGGCCTTGTACCAGCGTGCCAGGGCCCACTCTGCCTTGTGCAATGAGGAGGAGGCTCGCAGGGACTTCGTCACGGTGGAGCGTCTGGACCCAAAGTTCAAACCCATCGTCCGCCAGGAGATGAAGAAGTTGGGGGAGAACATGCGGGCCAAGCACGTGAGGCAGAAGAAGACCTACTGGGACAGCACCCAGGAGAAGTGGGGGCCCGGGGGGACCAAGGCCAGTCAGATGCAGACGAGCAAGACAGCGGGGAAGAAGATGGGTACCAAAGAAGTAGAAGGGGCAAAAGTAGGACGGGAGGAAGGAGACATAGGAAAGAGTGTGCCAGAAAGCGCTGTGACCGCTGTGAAAGAGGATGAAGCGAAAGACAAGAAGACAGAGGGAACATTAGAGGAGGAAAAGACTAAAGGCAAAGTGAGGTTTAGTGAGGCAGTGTATGAGGGGGAGGCAAACTGTGGAGAGAATAAAGCAGAGAGTGTGGCAGTCCTGGGAGAGACGGAGGCAGGGCTAAATAATAGAGCGCCACATGAAGATACATCTCTAGCACCAGCCACAGCAGCCAAAGATAATGTAGCTACCAGGAGATCAGGGTCAGATAAGAGCAGGAAGAAGGTCAAATGGCAATCAAATGCTGCACAGGGAAATGCTAAGGGAGGGTTAGGGAACAAAGGAACCAACGACAATACAGGGTCCGGGGCAGGCATTCAATCAGGATCGACTAAAAGGAGTCAGTTATCTGGGACTAACCCGAATGCTACAGAGGTGGCAGGGGAGGGAGAAAGGTCAGTGACACAGAAAAACACATCTACAGTGGAGGAAGAAAGGACGAGACATGTGGAGGGAGGGAACAAACTGGAGGGAGAGCATTTGGATGAACAGCATTCTGAGGAGAAAAGCAAAACCGAGCCTGAGGTCTCCACACAAAATATTGATTCCTCCACCAAAAAATACAAGCGTAAACAGAAAAAGAAGAAGTGAATATCAACACCTTATGTCTTTTGTTAAGTTTTCTTTCTCATAACTTAACTCTATTTAATAACAGGGGAGATAGCAAAAAATAAATAGCAAGGGGTACAGACACCGTTTATACCAAATACAAATTTTATTTCTGTACACAAAGAGTACAAAGCAGCCAGTAACTCCATCATTTTTAAAAAGCCTTTCTGTCACAAAAATTTTACAATAAAAACGACCAGGGTAAACAGGGAGGCTTGTCAGAGTGTGAGGAACAGTAAATAAATACACAGAATGAAACATTAGGCAAACAAGTTGATAAGTGAGGAGCCGTAGTAAAGTTGATTAAAACAAAGTCCCCTGTTCAGTGGTAAACCTTAGATGAGTAGTAATCTGCATTGGAGGAGCCCTCCGTTAGGATAAACTAGTTAGTCATGATCCAAATAGGAGCGGGTGGGGGGGGGTGCAGGTGGTTAAGGATTAATTGTCATGTTAGACAAGCCAAACCACCACACACACTCTTCCATAAACAGCCTGTGTGGACACTAGGTCTACAGCTCACTTGGCCAAATAAGAATGACTGTCAGAGGGTCGACCAACAAGAGCTAGCAGAGAGGAGGCTTGGGTCCTGTGTAGTGTTGTCCTCGCCTGAAGTGGCTTGACTCACTGGAGACACATTCTCTTCAGTCACGCTACAGGGAGCAGGAGGCCACCAGTGGCGCTTCACAGAAGGTTCTAGACAGAACATTAGACGGTTAGGATTGTAAAATGGCCAGAGAGACAGAGGGAGAGAGAAAGAGAGACATCGACTAGGCTGTAAGCCGCTCTGTGGCAGAAACACATCTTGAGTGTGATAGATGCCTCAAAGGGCTACCACAGAGACAGCTCTGCATGTTCTAGAGAAACCTACAGCAGGATAGCCAGAGAGACCAGTTTCAGTTTTATTACTGACAAAACATGGGCATATACATATATGTTATTATAGTCATCTATTGTTGACTTACTCTATGATTTATCTCTCTCTGTATCTCTCTCTCCCTCCCATTCTCCCTCCCTCCCTCCCTCCCTCCCTCCCTCCCTCCCTCCCTCCCTCCCTCCCTCCCTCCCTCCCTCCCTCCCTCCCTCCCTCCCTCCCTCCCTCCCTCCCTCCCTCCCTCCCTCCCTCCCTCCCTCCCTCTCTTTGTACCCTATATTTTCTATAACACCCACTAGGATCTGAAGTTCACTCATCACTTTCTATTCATCCAGTATCTCAAATCACATACTGTATGCAGTGGTATGATAGGGGTGGGGGTTGGGCTGGTGGAGCTATATGTATCTGGAGCCACAAGTGTGCTGGAGGGATCATCAATGTGTAATGAGATGTATAAATACCAATAAAGAAATGCTGAAAGAATAAATATTCCTCGAATTCAAAGTCTTTTTTTTTCCGAGGCAAGCTGTTCTTTGTTCTGAGAGCTTGACATACTACGACTCACTCTCTCTGGCGTATGCAGCAGCTGCTGATGTCTATGCCGGCTAAACAGTGGCAGGCTTCACTGGTGAGGGTGGTTGAACATTTCGGGTGTGTGTGGGAGGTGAGGGAGGGAGAGGGGTGGGAGATGAGGGGTGGGAGATGAGGGGTGGGAGATGTGGAAATGAGGCACTCTCTCTTTCCCATATGGTTATTAGCATTTCCATTATGAACGGCGCCCCACCTCTTCGACTCGCAACCTGCGGCGTGGCGTCCTTGGGGACGGTTCCCTAGCAACCGCATCAAAACAAACAGACAGCACGCTGGTGAACGGTGTCAAATGTGAGCGCTACGCCTGGAGGGACAGCCTGGCGAATGCAGAGCAGGGATTCAAACTCAGATGTACCTCATAATAAGTTCAGGATGTCTTAAAACGAGTCGGAAGAGAGGAATCGAGACATTCTGAAACTGCATAGACAACCTCTTCCTGTTGCTGCTGGTGAGAAACAAAGAGAGCGGTTGCTCCTCCTTCCAGAAAGCTCTCAAAGTCTCTTTGGAAGGTCTGCTGTGGCAGGGACATCAAAGTGGAAGGCTCTTCCCTGCTCAGCCCAGCAGCGGTACATTTAGGATTTTCTTCCCTTTTCCTCTCTTGTCTCTAAGATCTTCTCCCCTGTGGGAAGAAGCCCTCAACCTCCTCCGCCTTTCCTCAGTTTGACCTGAACCTTTTTAACTAGCCTCTCAGGTGCCGGGTCGTGGTTCTAAACCCCTCACTTCCTCTGACCTCAAATACCCGGTTACACAACCAGGATCTCACAGAGCTCGACATGCAGGACCCTCAACACAACGCAACACAAAAGGCCCTGATGCAAATCTCCAAATATGAGAATGAAGAGTCATATCAAGGCTTGCATAAGATCAGTTCTGACACTTCAGACAGATGAGTCACAGATATGAAAGAAGGAGAGGGAGAGGAAGAACACAGAGACAGTTGGTCCGTGGGTTCTGTCTTGTTAAGGCAAGTCGACTGTGCTCTTATCTAGACAGGGTTGTCATGGGACCCTTGTGAAGCGCATTATGGCTAGAGCCCAGCTCGACCACCCTCGGCATTTGGGGATTGAAAGTACAGCAAGAGAGTGTGGTCAACAACAACGACAGGTGAGTATTCTTTCAAGGCCAGGAAGGGAATGGTGAAATGCCAGCATCCTTGCTTGCTTGTTTGAGTATCTAGGGGAAAGGAGCCAGGCGTTGTTTCAGGATGGGGCCACAATATAGCGCTGGGTTCACTCCCTGCCTCCCAGGGCGCCATGGGAGGGGAAAGGAAGGCAGTCTAGCAGCTCTTGGGCCTAAGGGGCCAGTCCTTCTGTGCGCGAAGCAGGGGTAAAAGCTCACAATGAGCCTGCCGTTTAGCTGCAGACGCCAATCTCCACAAAACCCACTGAACAAAAACGGCTTCTGTCTATAAAGCCAGTCCCTGAACCCTGTCAGGCAAAGAGCTGCAACAGTGCATGCTGTTCCTCACCACTGTGTGTATGTGTGTGTGTGCACACGCTCCTGCATGCCGAGGTATGCGAGTGTGTGTATTTGTGATGTGCGCTAACTGTGATTGTGAAACAGGAGCAGTTTGAGACACGGACACTTTAGGAAGATCAGAGGAACTGTGTATGTGAGTGTGTGTGTGTGTGTGTGCGCAGAGAAACGCTTCACTGGCGGACACTTTGGCTGTCCTAAATAAATCATAGGTCTTACTGATGTTGTGTCAGTCCCATGGAGTAAATAACCTTGTTGAGGGTCCCGCCAGCTCGCCAGCAATCTGCTCTGCTCTCTGTGCTCCACGGCACAGCTTCAGAACCTGCAGTCAGCCTGACCCACATGAAGTCAATTCTGACATGCCTCACCACCACCCCCCTCCCCCACCCACCACCACCCACCACAACCACCACCATCCAATTCCAAAATAAGAAAAGAAAAAGACGTTTTGAAATGCATTTGAAATGGAAAAACTCACAAACATACTAGAGTTACTGGCATTCTGACAGGAAAAAAACTAGAGGAAATCCTCCTGCCTTTTTGCATCATGTAAGTCCTTTCTGTGGAAGGTCCTTGTTGTGCTGTGTACTGATATAAAGCTTCACACCTCGGACGACTACACACACGCTGGTTAGCACAGTGTCTTGAATGGACGCTAACGCTAGCTAATAGCTCATTAGCTAACACAGTTTCTGCCTTAGCCTCCATTAACTCAGGTCAACACAGTGTCTTGGCTGTACTGACTGCTAACGTTAGCCGCAGCTGGGTTAGCAGGCACAGTGCGGTGGCTGGATGTTAGCTTTAGCCTTTAGCCTGGACTGTTAGTGCACACAGAGGTCCAGGAGAGGATTTAGTGTGGGGCCGTCAGGCCCTACCCACAGCCACAAGCAGCCCAGGCCATCAGGACGCCCAGCATGCTTCACTCTGCTCTCCAGGACCCTCCCTGGGTCAGATGAGTGAAGTCGTGCCTAAAAGGAGGATGAAAGGCAGAAACACAAGGTGAAAAGAGGGGTCAGAACTCTCATTAGAAATAAGAGAGGCTTCGAAGGAACAGATTAACCTAGCTGCTCCTAACAGTTTTGATGACACAGTTTAATAAAGTGCTGTCATAGTAATATTGTAAATGAACAACTGGATTGTAGGAATGTGCATATAAATTATAACACTGTACAGGAGGAATGAGGTTATCTGATCTGATGGGTCTGACTCACCTGGTTCTGATGGAAAGACATTTCTCAGTTGCTCAATGACTTCCTGAAGCTGCAGCACTGTGTCATGTTCATGGTCCATGTCATCTCCTGTAACACGCACATGCACAAACATACACGCACGAGTGCACACACACACACACACAAACACACACAACTGTTGGTGAAAAATATGAAACAGATCATAATACACTAATCCACACTGGTTCCATCCAAGCCTTGATGTGCAACTCCTTTATCATACATGTTGGGCTTTGAACTTCCAATACTGGACTCTCTGTTAGCAATACTGATTCGTTTTCATACCCAACACACATTTATTTGCAGCATATCTTGTGAACCAAAGTGTGTACAATTATAGCACAGCTGCATTATCTATACCAATATCAATACTGCAGTCTACTATCCAGCTAGCATCCATCCTGGCTAGCTCACCTGCTGTCTCAGTATCAGTGGTCTCTCTGCTCGCAGCCTCCCCCTGGTGGCCACCCCCGGACACGGGCGAGGACAAGGTCGAGGGTTCTGACCCGTTGGCCTCAGAGTCGTCTTTGGGCTGGTGAGTGAAGAAAGAGATGGGATCAACATTCAGATTTCCTCTTTTCTCCATCTCCTGAGGGATACTGCCGTGGAGTTGTTCCTGTGATCCAAATGAATCTAGGAACACCCGAACCTTGAAAAAGTTCAGCTTTTCCTGGGAAGTTTAGGCTGGCAGCGGATTTAGACCCAGTTACAGAATGTACAAAGGAATTTCTATTTTCCTTGTGATATTGACATTGAGAGGGCTAGAGCAGACCCCCCCCCCTCCTCCATTCCCTGCTTCACACAGAACATTTAGTTGAAAGAGGATCTTTGGTGCATAAATATCTTAAGCAGAGTTTAAAAGGGACTGTGGGTCTGGGATAGCCTTAGAATTGTAGACAAAAGTTCTATAGACTGCCCTTCTAAAGAAACCTAGAACTCTTAAAATGTGGGGTATTCTATGCCTTTATTCTTCTCATCTCCACTAAGCGATCTCTTCTATTTCAATTCCCCTTCTCTGCTCACAGACTAACAGAGAAAGTGTCTTTCTCGGCATCTTTCTCCCCTGCCACCACTTACTCCTCCTTGCCCCTTCCTCTCTTATTGACCCAAAGCGCTGCAAATTATCTCTCCCTCCTCTCCCTCGCTTACTCTTTATTCCCCATTCAAACATTCTTAGCCGGCTACAGAAGCCAATCCATCCCTCTATTCTTTCTCTATCGCTATCTCTTCCCGTTTTTGGCTTCTGCAGAAGCCTTCTCCCTCTCAATCTGTCTCGTCTCTCTCTCTCTCTTTCAATCCCTTCACTCGCTCAACTCTTTAAGCTTGCATGAGTGGTTTGTCTCTATCTCGCCCCTACCATAATCTTTTTAAGTTTATATCCAGTATCCACAGAGAACCTATTGCACTGAACACCCCGCCTGCACTATTACACCTCATTTGTGTACCTGTACCCCAACTCAGCCTACCCCTCGTCAGACCCCCCACACCCCTCCCCTCCCCCCCCACCCCTCCCCTCGTCAGCCCACCCCCCACCCCTCCCCTCCCCCCCACCCCTCCCCTCCCCCCCACCCCTCCCCTCGTCAGCCCACCCCCCACCCCTCCCCTCCCCCCCCACCCCTCCCCTCGTCAGCACCCCCCCCACCCCTCCCCTCGTCAGCCCACCCCCCACCCCTCGTCTCCCCTCGTCAGACCCCCCACACCCCTCCCCTCGTCAGACCCCCCCCACCCCTCCCCTCGTCAGCACCCCCCCCACCCCTCCCCTCGTCAGACCCCCCCCACCCCTCCCCTCGTCAGACCCCCCTCACCTGGAGCAGCAGCTCACGGAGCCTGTGCAGTTGGGACTCCAGCTGCTTGTTGTGGTCCTCCAGGATCTGCATGCGCGTCTCCAGACGCGTCTTGTGCTGGCGCAGGACCCGGGCCTCGGCGAGCAGCTCCTCGTCCTGCAGCTCCTCTGAGGGGGAGCCCGGGCCCCCCTCCGTCAGCTGGGGCGAGGACGCCGCCTCCTCATGCTTCCACTTCAGTCTGCGGTACTCCCCCTGCAGCACCCTGGGAGCCCCCGCAGAGGTGTCAGAGGACGCCTTGATGACTACACCTCACAGGACTGGACGGGTTGGGTTTGTATCATCTGAACATGAACTGGTTTCTCAGGTTGAGGCCATGTCAGAGCCCTAGTATCGGAACACAAGTTCTGGGCCTATATAGTAAAGTAGGACAAGCACTAGTGCTAAATGAAGACCAGAGACTGGGCGGTATAGCATCCAATTGAGGGAGATAGAGAAGAACAGAAGTGGGTTAAGGTTTCAGAAGCCCTGAGGTTGCCTGTGTGTGTGTAAACTGAGTATAAACCTATTATTTAGTACAGACAATATAGGAGGGAATGTTTGTGTCATTGGCACAAAGGTCACAGGCACACTGGGGATGGAAAATAATTATTTAGATGAATCATACCTAGGACGGTTGCCTCTGGTTGCATATTAAGTGGGTAGAGAAAACTATTTTCCTAACACTGAGGATTTTAAGACTTGAGGGATTTTTTCCAGTTACGCGTAAAATCCAATTTGAATTTAGAATTATATTGTTCTATTTAATTTTTGAAAAACAGTTTACTCTCATCAAAGTCATGCATGATGACATTTAGGCTGATGTAGCAGTCCATTCAATGGACTTGAGATGGAAAAAGGGTCTTATTACAAAACAATACAATGTGAGTAAGTAAACTTGATGAGCCTGTTTCAATGCAAAACACGATTTCTCTTCATTTAACAAAAAGGCAGCAAGTCAACTGAAATCAAACAACTCGATCAAATATTCATAGAAATGGACATTCAAGGGTGCTCAGCAGTTGGTCTATTACAACTGCCTGAAGGCATTGCACAGCCGCCACGCACACACAGTCTCTCTCTTTGACATGCACACATACACACACACACACACGCACGCACACACACACACACACACACACACACACACACACACACACACACACACACACACACACACACACACACACACACACACACACACAGAGTCTCTCTCTCTCTCTCTAACACACACACACACACGGGTGGGTTCTCTCACCGGTTCTCGTTCTCCAGGCGTGCTAACGTGTGCTGCAGCTCGTCCTGGTCCTGGCCCTCCAGGTGGGTTAGCAGCAGGAGCTGTCCGCAGGGGGAGTCCTGCTCCGGGGCGGGGCTGGAGTGACGCAGGAGGTACTGATCTTCATCCCTGAGTCCCCCCACAGGAGACAGCACACTGAGCCACACGGCCACCAGCAGCACAGCACGGAGCCGCCCACAGCATAGCACAGCACAGCACAGCACGGAGCCGCCCACAGCATAGCACAGCACAGCACAGCACAGCACAGCACAGCACGGAGCCGCCCACAGCATAGCACAGCACAGCACAGCATCGCACAACACAGCACAGCACAGCACAGCATCGCACAACACAGCACAGCACAGCACAGCATAGCATAGCATAGCATAGCATAGCATAGCATAGCATAGCATAGCATCGCACAGTGTAGTACAGGACAGCACAGGGCCACCCACAGCAAAGCACAGCAAAGCACAGCATAGGACAGCACAGCACAGAACTGACAGCCAAATGCAGCAGCTTAACACGAGGACAGCAACACAGCAGGGACACCTGACCACCCACACACTGGCACAAAGGACCAACCACAACATAAAAGGGTAAACACACAGAGCCACATGCATCCCCAAACACACAGCACTGTGCCAGAGGCAAGAGAGGCACAGGTAACCATGCAGCAGCACAGGAGCAGCACAGGAGCAGGGCAGGGAGTGGAACCAAAAGTGGGATGGACCGAAACTCCCAGACAGAGCTTAGACCAAAAGACCAACAATGGCAGACATGTACAGCATGCCAGACCGGTGCCAGGCTCGGCCGTGGCCAGTGGAACCTGCTGCCAAGGCAACAGATGCAGGTACAAAACAAGGGGTCCACAGAGGATGCACAGACAGCAGCACAGACAGGACGAGCCACCGGGGGCTCACAGACAGGTGGGCAGTGAAAGGCTCCATGAATGGATACTTCAAACTAACAGCCTACATGTACACACTCACAAACCCTTTGATCAAGGCCACAAGCTGCAGGAGCTATCTGTGTTGTACCTAGGCTCCTTTTGATGGATCTTTCTCAATTCGTATCCATATTTAGGGGGAGAGATTTGAGAAGAACTCCCTCTAACTCGCTGCTCACGCGCACACACACACACACACACACACACACACAGAGCCAAACCCTTTGATCAATATTACCACCACCACCACCGTACTTTCCCAAATTGACCCCTTCTGAGGCATTCCTTAGTGAAGGTCTGCTTGCCCCATTGACTCACCTTCACTTCAGGGCCCTGGAGTACGTGACTTCCCACAGCCCCCCCAACTGCCCACCCCCCAACAACCCCCCCCCCCCCCCAACAGCCCCCCCCAACAGGCCCCATTCTTAACCAGCCTCCAGCTCCTGTTCTATGGCATTTCATTACCCACACCTCTCCACCTCCCCATGTTCCACCCTACTGTGCAGCCTGTTCTATTTATTCTCTGCGCCACACTCCTTAATCACACAGACTTTTATATGATGAAGGGGAGTGTGTGTGCACTGCCATGGGTCATTTTCATTATCTGGCTGATCTTTTTATATGATTGCCCAGCCTCCCCCTGAACATGTTCCCACACACACACTCTCCCACACACACACTCTCCCACACACATGCACGCGTGCTAAGCACACACACGGTCAGACTCATTCATACACTCAAGGCTATGTCTGATTTTCCCATAAAATTCAGGAGCACACACGATCACTAAAGAAAGTAGACAACACACACAAAGGGGTATTTCTGTTAAAGGTCTTGGCCGTGATGAAAGGGTTCAGAGAGTGGGAGTGGAAGTGTACTCACAGACTTTCATCAGGTGACAGGCTATCTGTGAAGAAGGAACAAGTCTGGCTTTCCATCTCCGCCAATCTAGTTATAATAAAACACACACACACACAAATGAGATCCAGGTACAGTTGAGAGGAAAGTCTATAGACACAACATAGTATGTCTATTTTAGATGCTGCATCTATTTGGAACAAAGAACATACAACCCCGAAGAGTATAGAAGCTACAGCAGGGTTGTCAATC
The DNA here is from genome assembly GCF_038355195.1 of Osmerus mordax. Classification (NCBI taxonomy): domain Eukaryota; kingdom Metazoa; phylum Chordata; class Actinopteri; order Osmeriformes; family Osmeridae; genus Osmerus; species Osmerus mordax. The sequence goes on from NC_090061.1 coordinate 9,608,364, forward strand.
TCATTTAAAGCAGTATATTCAACAGACAAAACACAAGACTGACGCATCTAAGAGTGTGGGCATCATTGTTTACTCTCTCTCCCCCCTCCCCTCCATCTCTCTCTCCCCTCTCTCCCTCTCTCTCTCTCTCTCTCTCTCTCTGTCTCTCTCTTCTGCAAGAGGAAACAAATCTAAAATTATGAAGTTCTATACATCTTTCATGAGATGTTCAACCAGCCTTTTCTCCTGACATGATATAGTGTGTGTTTCTGCCTGCCCTAACTCAATGCAGACTAGAACGACCCCCTAGGACTGAACTGTCTCTTTACATTACAGGGGCGGTTTCTCCACTTCCCAGATCAGCTTCCTGCCTGCTGTCTGCCTGTCTCCTGGCCTTACTGGAGCTGCTCAACTCCTGCACAACTCTGATAACAAAGACAGATACCCAGAGAACAGTTTACTGCAGGTCAATGCAGGGAGTACACAGAAACCAGAAGTACTGTGGTTAAAGCCCGGTGGTACACTTTCACATAAACTGTAGGCATTTTGAATATGTGAGAGAGAAATATAATTGATCTTACATGAATGTATACCTGTGCAATGCATAACAGTCACAAAAGGTCATATCAAAAATCACTATATCACTAAAGGATCTGTAATTGGTGACCAATCTTTGGATCCAGTGCAACCGTAACCCTAATTTTTGCCTGTCAGTGCACTTGAGTTTGACTTGATGTTTTCAGCACCATGAACAGATTCTATTTTCTGTAGGTTTTCAGCACCCCGGACAGCAAATAATCCTCTGCATTTATCGGATGGACAAACTTTGCTTTTGCAGCAATTCAGTCTCCAGCATAGAAATGGCCTTCAGGTGGCCCTGTCAGAATAGCCTGGAAGCTAGCAGGCAAGATGGCCCGCCAGACACACATGGAAAATGGGCTACCAGCCTCCACCATCACCTCCAATCTCATTTGCTGATGCAGGGGCAGAAAAAAGGGGGGAAATGGATGGAGTGATTGAGGGCCTGTCAGGGCGTTTCAAGTTACATCCTGTTCCCTCCCAGTGTCCTCCCATCTTGTCCAGTAGAGGATATCCATTCTCCGAGAGAGACCCCCTGCTGACAGATCCTAACTCAAACAGGCAGCCAATTTATCTGATGGGAGTAATACGGTCTCAATGACCCTCTCTGGTCCTGCTCAGGGACAGTGGGATGGGAAGGGGCTCTGACCCCCAGCTGGTGTGTGTGCAGCTTTGGAATGTGTGCATGTGTGTTTGTGTGTGTGTGTGTGAGGGTGTGGGAGAAAGATACAAAGACAGACCAAGAGAGAAAGAAGACAGAAAGAAAGAAAGAAAGAAAGAAAGAAAGAGAGAAGAACCTTCATCCAGGTCTGCCTTGGGATAGTCAATGAACGAGTTTTTGAGTCAATTCCTATGAGAGCTCTATGTAGAGCTTTCTATTTTCTTCTGCCCTTCATCCCTCCCTCCCTCTCTCCCTCCCTCCCTTTTCCTTCCCTCCCTCTATCTCAGATGTGGAGTCTGTTGTGATGATGAAAGGACTCCTCTCCACTGGCACCTCAGTGTGTGTGACGTGCCAGCAAATCTGCCCCTTTACAGCCAACCCCAAACATCAAATACCTCCGTTTCCCCTGTGGGGGAGCACATTATTACTCACATTATGGATTAACACATACACCCCCTCACACACACATACACACGCAAGTACATGCACACACACACACACACAGCCCTCTTCTCCCTTGTCTTGATGTGTTTGTCCTCCCTAGGGAGTGTTTAATATAACCGCAATTCTGACATCCTGCTTTTGATATCAATTTGATTTTCCCATTAAGGTTCAAAGAGGACTGTGACAATGATGGAGGGAACAAATAAAGAGATGTGATTCTTTACTTAATGTGTTTTTTAAATGAGAGAGAGACTAAATTAACAGCCAGGTCAACGCTACAAAGAAATAGTGAGAGAAGAGAGAGGAAAACCAGAGAGGGTAGAAAGAGAGGGGGGAAATAAATTAGGTAAAGAGGGAAAGACCAAACAGAGAACGAGACATAACTGATCAAGAGTCATTTTGCATGCAGAAGAGTACAGATTGATCTCCATAGTCATTTTAATAACCTATCCATTCACATTTGGTATGATCAAGTACAACAAAAAAAGCAAAGTGTCTTCAGTGACTACCAAACAGTTTTTCGGTTCATACCTTTAAGCTCAAGATTCTCTAGAAACGTTAAGATGTCGCACTGCAGCAAAAGGACAGATGGGAAAAGCAAAAAAAATGATAAAACCCAAACCATACCACATAAAACATCTCAAATATAACTTCCTCCATCATGGATTCCCGCCCCTCGTTGTGCTAATCTGATAGGCCAGTAAATCAGGCTTCGGACTTCGTAAACTCGTCTCAAGTCTAAGAAACCTGGACGTGGCCCCACCCATTCCTTCCTCTCTGTTTATCTGGTTTATGTGGTGATGGCTGCTGGCACATGCTGCAGGCATGTCATGCCAGTCTACAGTTTGGTGTGTCTTCAGTTTGAGCCAAGTAACTGTGCCAACCAAATTATTCTAATTGATGGCTGTCAAGCAAATGTGAAATGATTCTGGAACAGGGACAATGACGATTGTGAGCCAACACTCAGAATGGCTGCAGGTGACAAATGGAAACGGTGATGAAATGATGTCCTAAAAAACCTTTTGTAGAGATGACAGACAATAAGGGAACAAGTGAGATAATAGGAGAGAGAGAGGACAGAGAGATAGGAGAGAGAAAGAGAGAGAGGAATAAAAGATGATGTGTAGGAAGCTGGAGAAGGGAGGGAGGAAGAGAGACAGGAAAAGAGTTCTGTCCTTTTGTTGGTGGGTGTCTCCTAAGTGTTAATAGGATGCGATGTGTGTTCATTTCTCCGGTATAACACACACACACACACAGTTCCACACATACAGTACACACACACACACACAGTTCCACACATACAGTACACACACACACACACAGTTCCACACATACAGTACACACACACACACACAGTTCCACACATACAGTACACACACACACACACAGTTCCACACATACAGTACACACACACACCTTTCACTGTGGGGGATCTTTGCTGTGTTTTTTTGTATTGTGGTGGGCAGCACTGCCCTGGGTGAAGCACTGCATGGTGTTAGCCTGTTGCCTGTTTATGCCCTGTCAGAGAGACACTGATTTTCCCTGGCAGCTCCCAGGTGCACAGTGACCCACCCCCCCTCCCACCCCCTCTCACACTGCCACCCCCTGATATACCACCCACTGGGCATTCAGAGGTAGGTTAACCTTGACAAGACCATACCAAACTCAGTACTTATGCACTTCTCGTGTGTACGTGCATGACTGTGTCTGTGAGTGTGTGAGTATGTGTACTGTATGTGTGCATGTGTGTGTGTGTAAACTAAGTGATGGGAGACCTGCAGGGTCAAACCGACTTCCAGTCAGACCAAAGCTCAGTACCCAGGATGCTGCCAGATCGATATTTCAATCACAGTGCAGTAAAGGAGTGGACGTGCGTGTGTGTGTGCGTGTGTGTGTGTGTCTGTGTGTGTGTGTGTGTGTGTGGGGGGGGGGGGGGTAACAGTAATGGAATAGTGGTGCAGAGAGCAACAAATAATTTGGTGGGTTAGAAAAGATTCAACCAACATGGCACGCCAGTGTTTTGTTCAGTACGTGGTTGTTCTAACAACGATAGAGGCTGTTTTGTTCCTTCTTCTAACAACAACTCACCAGGCAGTGACAGTTATATTACTCTGAATCAGTTACCAAAGCAGGTCAGGCCATAAAAAAATTATTATGTTGACACATTCTCTTGAAGGCAGAACATTAGTGTAATATCAGTGTGTGTTGTGTTTGCATATGTCAGCATGTGTCTATGTTTGTAGGCGTGAGTATGCTTGTCTGCGAGTGTGTTTTGAAAAAAGTGTGGCTCGTACCTGCTAGCGAAGTGCTCGATCCTGCTGTGTGTGTCTGCATGAGGAAGCTTGGGAGAGGAGCAGGGCCTGATCAGAATGAGCACACACACAAAAACGACATGAAACTGATGGACCACTGTGTGTCAATGTGTGTACGTGTCAATGTTTATGAGAGTGGGTGTGTGTGCGCGCGCGAGCGAGCGCGTGTGTGTGTGACTCACGTCTCCGAGTTCTCTGCCTCCAGTACAGACTGAACAGGTAGGTAGCCTCTCTGAGGGTGTTTGCTGAAGTACTGCTTCGACCTGAACTTGTTCTTCAGCGTCTTGGCAAAGTCCCGCATCTTCTCTCCTGAGGTTGTCTAGGGCACATGATTTAGGATGAGGGTGAAGAGGGTTGGGGGAGCATGAGAAAGTGCGAGGGAGGCAAACAGATAAAGTTCACAACTTTGGAATCCCCCAAACGTCCCCCAGACAGTGGTAAGCTGTGTGGTCTTGGCTAAGGCCTCGTTCATCAGCCTGCCTCCAAGCCCACCCTGACCCCTCTCAGCCCCAGACGGCTCCTCCTCTCTCCCTCAGTCACACAGCAGAAAGGTAGGAGAGTTTGGGTTAAGTCAAAAACTCCAACGAGGAGCACTTAAAGCGTGGCGGTGAAATACTGCCCTGAGAAAAATCATTGTGCAGATGGCTTTCTGCCATATTTCACAGCTCTGCATTGATTGAAGCTGAGGTCTGGAGCATCCTCTGTGTGCACTCTCTCAAATCATCCCTGTTTTGGAGGCACTCTTGATGGAGGCACGGCACTCTTGATGGAGGCACGGCTTTTCCATTTGTGTACCAGCCAGAGCCTGATGGGACTTTAGGGAGTCCCATACTGTTCAGCCGTAGTGATGTACTCCATGTGCCCAAATTAGCTGGAGGGAAATTAGTCCAATTTAAGATAAGTGTTGCATAAAGGTCACAATTAGGGGAAATATCAGTGTTTATATTGAAGCTGCGACAGACTTTACAAAATACATTTAAATATGACAAATAGCACCTCCAATCCTTGTCTGAACTTCTGCACTTTCCTCCAGTTTGAGTTTGATTGACAGCGGTTTCAAAAAATAAGCCAAAGGAGGAAAGTCTGTCTGGCCGAAGGCAATTGGCTGGAACAAGATTGCTGGAATATAATTGGCTTGAAAGTAGAGGGCTACTCCCAAAAATTAGAAATTGACATTTCACTGGCAGTGAGCTGTCTATGTTGCTAAACAACTCTCAGAGGGCCTCATTAGCTTACACAACATGTTTAAATGGGACAAAACCGTTCTCTTTTTTTGGAAAGAATCTTACCTATTGTTCCTTCAAATTGACATTGTTCTATAACCTAAATATCATAAAAATTATTATTCATCTGGGTTTTAAGTTTAACAACTATCCGACCAATTTAGCTTTAGAAAATTCAGGGTGCATTTGTACATTTATGCAGGTACAGGGCGCGTACCTTCTAAAGGAATCTTAATGCTAATACAGTAAATGCAGAAGGGAACATCAAGGCGTTGAGGGGTCATTGTGAACTCTTTGTCACCACAGGCTGAAACTGACCCCCATCAGGGACTTACTGGGGTATAATACTCCATGATGGGGTAGTGCAGTTTCTTGCCCTTGGTGGTGCGGCCTGTTAGGAAGCACGTCTGACAGATGTCCACGTTGAACTGTTTGAGGCTGCGGTACCTGTCAGAAAAGGAACAGATAATGACCATGAAGCAGCTGCCATGGTAACAGGAATAAATCATACTGGATTAATGCAGACAAGAAAGTGTCTCCCTGAACTGTATGTGTGTTTATGTTTACACGTGTGTGTGTGTGTGTGTGTGCATCTAACCCTATCCAAAGCCCCTTCCCACTGCAGCAGACCCACCTGAAGCCCTTGATGGGGCACTGCTTGCAGACAGAGCACTTGGCCTGGTGCTTGGCGGCCTCCGCCAGGGCCACGCGCTGCAGCACGGGCAGCCACACCACGGACTGGGGCTCCAGACTCATCCACTCCAGGAAGTGGGCCACCTCAATGGCTGGCTTCCCCGGTGCCTGGGACGGGAGCAACATGCAGCGACAGCTAAAGTAATTACACAGGCCTAAACATAGCCTGGGAGCAGTGGGATGGAAATACACCAGGAGAGAGAGAAAGCAACTGTGTGTTCAAGGTTTGCCGCTCCCATGTGTCATTAAGCTTTCTCATTCTCCTGTCCCACCCTTATTTTCTTTGGAAATGGAATTTCAAAGAGAATGGGATGAGAGAGAGAAAAGGGGAGAGGAGAGGAGGAGGCGGGATGTGAGATGAGGCGAGGGCTAAGGAGGTAAGCATGGCTGGCTGGTGTATTTCTGTCACACCCAGATCAATAGAAGCATGTACACTTTCAACCAAAGACGACAAAACAGGAATCAATACCCCCCCACTAAGTGTTTTTACTTTGGATAAGAACCTGTTGAGTGTTTCAGAAATAAGGGAGAGAGAAAAAACAGGAAGTCAGTCTCATAAAGCAAAGACTCGCCATGCACGGAATATCCGTAATGTGCTAAATTCTCATTAAGTGCGCATCAGAGATGCATTAAAAGGTTGATTTCCCTGAGGTCTCCTCCCTAGCTAAGGAAAAGCAGCATAATTAACGTGAGTGCTTGTGTGTGTGTGCTTGTGTGTGCATGTTTGAGAGGTCTGCTGAAGCACTCCCCAGAGAGGGCAGTGCTCCACAGCTTCACACAGTGTGGAAGACCAAATGTCAATGGAGCATTACTGAATATGTTGGACAAAATATGACTTTACTGAGCAAACTGTGTCATTGGGCACACAATGAACACACTAGACACACGTTACTGCTCTCTGTAGATAGACTATGTTCATCCGCACACTGCAACAAACCTTTTGGTTCTGTTATACCAAGCAAAATCATTTGTGGGGACCAAGAAAATATCCGCACAAGGTAAAAGAAAATCTTTGTTTACTTTCCTTGTGGAGATTTCTGGACCCCACAAGGGTATGTACACGACGCCACACACGCCAGTCCTGACAACACACACCAGGTGGGTATGTTTCTAGATAGGTGGAGGGCCTAATTAAGTCAACAGGAACCAACAATGCTCCCTCCTCGTCGAGGGTCTCCCATCAGCTCTCACGCCATCAGAGAGCTCTGTCTGACGCCCACGACAGTTGCCCGCGCTAGTCGGTTCCTCACTTTGACTCTATTCCCACACCAAGTGATAAATTGGCAATTGGGGCGCAGACTGATTGGCACTACACAGATATTTCATCTGCGCGTAAAAAGCCTTGACATGGAGCAAATGGCGAAATGAATGGATTTTAATCATCCGTAGCTGATTTCAGGAGCATGGACTAGAATAGAGTGGGATTTAATTAAGTATTGGCTGTAACAGCAGGATTTAAAGGGTTTAAAAAGGCCATCTTCCAAAAACCCTGTGCCCTGCTTCTAGGAAGACTATAATTAGTTTGTCCCATCAGCTAAATGCCACCAGGATGGTTTCCAACAACCTGAAGCCCCCGGTGTAACACAGGGCCTGGGGAAGGACCCGACTTTACATGTGAATGAAAGCCATCAGTAGTTGGAGCATGTCTCTTCATTTCGCACAAATTGCAAGGATGACGACCTACAAGTCAGTCTTTGACCCAGCTTAATCACATAAATATCAAAACTCTTTTAATAGTTATAACATCTTATAACATCTTTCAAAGGGCATGTCAGCTATATTTTCAGTGTGATACTCTGATTGTATCCTGCACAAACTCATTAAAGCCATGTTCACATCCTGAGCCGTTTCATAGTTATACATTATGTATGCTATGGAATGTCAGAATGCTGAAGCTACCTCATGCGCTACATGCTCTCAGGCTGAGATGGAGCAGTGCGTTGGCATGTGTGTGTGGTATGTGCGCACGCGCGCGTGTGTGTGGTGTGTTTGCGCACGCGCATGTGAGCGCGCTTCTGTGTATGTGTGTGTCTGTATACTGTGTGTGTCTGCGCGTGTGTGGTGTGTTCTCACCATGCGGAAACAGCTCCGGACGCTGGGCTCCACGTCTGCCTGCCCCGAAGGCGGCCACCTCCCCAGCTGCCGGGGGATCTGGATGGCCTCGTGGAGCAGCAGGCTGAAGGTGGCGCTGGTCCGTCAGGCCGCCAGGACCCGCCACCTGTCTGAACAGGGTCTGAAACAACACAGCCTCAAATGTGGGATGGGGCTTCTAGGTTACGTATTGTCTGGTGTGTGTGTGTGTGTGTGTGTCCATGAAAGACGAAAGCTACAGTACTGAGTATGTATGTATGGGATTGTGCGTCATCTTTTTACAGGGGAAAAACGGTGACTTGAATAGAGTAGATCAACATTGTATGTGGGTGGATTTGTCATGGTGGGCAGTGGTCTGCAGGGAGAGAGGGAGAGAGTGGAGGGAGAGAGATAAAGAGACGGGGGGGGGGGGAGGGGCGGAGCGATTATCAAGGCAGACAAAAGAGGCTGCATGAGGCCCAGCTGTGGCGGGCGTCAGCGAGGTCAGCCGTCACCACGGTGATGGAGCATGACAGCCATGAGAAGGTGCTTCATAAAGGCTGATCATATAGCTGCAAGACCCCTGCGTGCCCCAGCTCCACCCCGCTCCCCCACACAGACCCATCACGCATTAACCACCAGCATGTTACAGTAAAGGGCCCTTTATATGCAGGCCCTGCCAGAGGGACCGAGGGAACAGGCCCTCTGGCATCTTTAAGCGTCTCCAGGTGTGTCCCCTTGTTCCGCTCTCAGAGGGTCAGTCCCTTGAGATGAGGAGTTTAAGTGTGAGATCAATCACCTGGACAAACTGGCGTGGCCATGGGGCCCACCCGTACCTCTCTACCCACGGGCACCAGAGAAGATGGCCTATTCACCTTCGAAAACACACGAAATCTGCTGCCATTCAGTTTTCACGAGCTGTCACAGATGGCACTGGAACGACCATGGGCACGGCCTTGACACCACGCTGCCAACAAACTCTGAATGTGGGTAGTGCTGACTCTCTCTTTTCCTCTTCATCTGTCTCTCACTCTCTCTCTCCATCTCCATCTGTCTTTCTTTTCTCCCTCTCCCTCTCCTCTCCCTCTCCCTCTCCCTCTCCCCTCCCTCTCCCTCTCCCTCTCCTCTCCCTCTCCCTCTCCTCTCCCTCTCCCTCTCCCTCTCCCTCTCCCTCTCCCTCTCCCTCTCCCTCATCCCTCTCCCTCTCCCTCTCTCTCTCTCTCTCTCTCTCTCTCTCTCTCCTCTCTCTCTCTCCTCTCTCTCTTGACCACCTCCCTCAGTCTCTATCTCTCTCTTCCACTTCCTCCCTCTCGCTCTCATCATCCCTCTTACCTTTCCCTTTTTCTCTCTGTCTCTCTCTCCGTCTCTACCTCTCCAACATATTTACAAGAGTGGGGTCGTAAACGGCAGTTACAAAGACACTGTAAAAGGGCTCTGTGCTGGAGCCGGGGCCAGTGAAATATGACAACATAACGTTCATTGAAAATCGAAAAGGGTTGCAGAGGAGCCTACGCTGTTAGTGCTGCGTGTGTGTCGCTGCAGAGAGCGTTTCGTGTGATTACAGAAACAGAGTGGTCAGGCCCAATCCGTTTGACTGGATAAGGGGATGTCTCATGTAAGATTTGCGTGTGGCTTGTGACGCGGCATTGTGTAAATAAGCGTTCAGAGGAACTTACATTTGTACTTCTCCTGGACGTCTGCGCTGCACAAGCTCACCAGGCCGGTCTTGAACGACAGAACTCGCATCTTCCCATTGCGACCGCTGTGAGGAGAGGAGAGTCACGTTTTCGAAGTGTACTCCACACATGCACGCACACATGTGACATTAGCTGCCCTTCCCAGGGTCACTGACAAAGTATGTCTGCTCATGCTAGTGACTATAGGGACACAATGTGATGTCTGGCCAATGGCAATGCCACTGAGCGGGGAAGCTTCCTGTCCCCGGTCTAAATGGGTCAAAATATCTGT